>NW_028160030.1:0-67712 GCF_964263955.1 Coregonus lavaretus
TGGCTTCCACACATGGCCTACAAGCCATTGATGCAGACCTTTGGAACATCTACATTTTATAAAGTCTAATAAATCTATTTAATATAGCCTACACCAGCACAATAAATCCATTATCAGGTCTAAAGAAACATGATATGAAGAAAATGTAGTCTATTTTAGAAGAGCAGAATAGCATACTCTGAGATGTCCTTATCCCAGCTAACAAGGAATGTAACTGAGACATTTGTAACATTCCCCCCAAGTCTTCCAGAGGAACTGAATGTCATAGCCCGTTTGGGACATTATAGGCACATTCATAACATTTATAATAAGTATTATAGAGGTTATAAATATCACGTCGCTATACAGACATCATGGGAACATTGAAAACGTTACTTGGTAGTCCATGAAAGGTTCTGAATATCATGTTATTTTGGAGATATCCTAGGAACATTTCATAATGTTACATTTAGAGCTATGGTTTGTCTTCATATGACGTTACAATCGGAATGATAGAAATACATTTTTGAACATCGTCTGTAAGTTTCACAATAACGTTATTATGACTTATGTGGGGACTAAAATAACTTTGTGGTCACGTCCTGGAACGTGGGTGTCATGTTTGTTGAAGGACGGGTCAGACCAAGGCGCAGCGTGAAATGCATACATGTTTATTATAAAGATAAACACACAAACAAAACAACAAAACAAAACAACGTAACGTGAAGTCCTCAGGCTAAACACAAATACAAGCCTATACACGGAACAAGATCCCACAACAACTGAATGCAAACAGGCTGCCTAAGTATGATCCCCAATCAGAGACAACGAGCGACAGCTGTCTCTGATTAGGAATCACACCTGGCCAAACATAGACATACAACACCTAGACTGAGAACATAGAAATCTACCATAGATATCCACACCCTGACTCAACATACAAGAGTCCCATAAGTCAGGGCGTGACAGTGGGATGTTAGGCCCTGATCTGGCTATGTCGTATGGCTGTGGGCTACACTAGTTCATGTAGCAGACAAGATTTTCTTAGAATTCCGTGGCATTATTTTATAGTATGAAGAATACAATTGAACATAGCTTAATAAAATACCAAGGATGTTTTCTCCAAATGATTTCTGAGGGAGTGCGCACATGCGGCTATTCTATGTTTAGCAGTTAACAAAGAAACAGGTCCTCCTTTATGCTTAATGTAGAGTTATTTATGCAACTTTAGATGTGATACAATCGTTGGGCTGTATGTTTAGATTTTTTATACATTCTAAGGCTGCATGATGATTTGAAAAAAGTTGCATGAAAGGCAGCTTCTTGCACAGACTGCACACATTTAATCAGTCTCTCATTCACAATTTGACAAGAACTTGATAATGCCTCAAATTTCCAAGCAGCATCCCCCTAGTGTGGCCGTAATGCCCCTTAATAAAAGCCATGACTTTTGCGGCCAGTGGCCGTTGTGCCCTTGGGCTGAATATAATAATTATAATTCCCTTCTCCCGGCTGCAGGTTCCGAAGCACCTCTCACTCACATGGCTCTCTCAGATATCTCAATTCTTACTAGCAAATGCCCGTCACGTGATCGGGTTCTTCTCACAGGCATCTATTACAGCTCCGAAGTAGGCTACAAGTGAAGACAGACACATCGAGGATGAAACTTTGCGCGTCCTACTTATCGAATTCCGAGGCGCATATTGAAGAGGTTAGAACTGTCCACATTTAGCCTACTTTTCGTTAACCAACAAGATGAGTCGGCCTAACGAACAGCAAAAATACTAGCCTATGTCAATCTACTATCCCCCATAGTACAAAAGTCAACCTATTCTATTGGTTAACTTGTCCTTCTGTGCGAGAAATAAATATTAGAAACATACTCTGAGACAGTTGTGTGATGCGATAGAGCCCAAATTAATACAACCACTCGCATCAAAAAAACATTTTAAAAGCAATGAGGCTGATGCAACAGATCAGAACTTTTAGCTTAAAATGTTGATAAACTATTAGGATATTTCTTCAAATTATAAGCGCAGCAACGCGGCACAAATTTTCCGAAATGCAATCAATAAGCGTGACAATACCATTCTCAAAAGTGACCACAAATGTGATTATGCATGTAATGCTTTATTATTAAGGTGCATTTTTATGGTAAAAATTATCTTCCCCAAACTTGAAACTCACGCACAGCCTATGTATGCCAGTTAGGCTCTACACCGGTTGTAAAGCAGATTAATGTGCTTAATTTTAAGAAGTTATTTGGCCACTTTAGTTGTGATACAAACCTTATCAAAACATATGGGCCTATGGGCAAGGCTACATGAGGTGTGGGACTATGATTTGAAAAAGTCGTAAAAAAAAGACATGCGCTGTTTCTTGTCTTACTGCACACCAGCTGGGCATCATTCACAAGTGATAATATATCATTCACAAGTGATAGGCTAATATTGTCACCATTCAGACTATTCTTGATTTAATATTGTCTTTACATACAGTGAGAGAAAAAAGTATTTGATCCCCTGCTGATTTTGTACGTTTGCCCACTGACAAAGACATGATCAGTCTATAATTTTAATGGTAGGTTTATTTGAACAGTGAGAGACAGAATAACAACAACAAAAATCCAGAAAAACGCATGTCAAAAATGTTATTAAATTGATTTGCATTTTAATGAGGGAAATAAGTATTTGACCCCTCTGCAAAACATTACTTAGTACTTGGTGGCAAAACCCTTGTTGGCAATCACAGAGGTCAGACGTTTCTTGTAGTTGGCCACCAGGTTTGCACACATCTCAGGAGGGATTTTGTTCCACTCCTCTTTGCAGATCTTCTCCAAGTCATTAAGGTTTCGAGGCTGACGTTTGGCAACTCGAACTTTCAGCTCCCTCCACATAGCTTATAGAAATGTTGCGCAACATGAGCTCATGGGCTCTCATGAAGTGTTTCATTTGATTTTCGATTACATTTGCATTTATGTCAGAGTGATTAGAGGGACCATGGAGTGCTGAGTACCAGGCGGTTAGCAAGTCTGGTAGGCTACTAATGACCATCAGCAGCATCAGAGCTTGGAGAAGCCTAGTTACCGTGATTAAACGGTCACGTGGAATTTGACTGCAGTCATGACTCGTGACTGCCTGTGTGGAGGTAATGCGGTCACCGCAACAGCCCTAGTGTCAACTCTTTTTTAATACTTAGACCTCTCTTATCCCTCAAGGTCGTCCTCCAGTACCCAAAACAAATGAGAAAATCCCTGTTTTTCTTCATTTTCAATTTGTCTCCATTCTCCCCTTTTTCCATTGTTTTTCTGAGTTCCTCCAGCCTGGTGTGAGTGATGGAGCAGGAATGGTATCTAGTTTTCTAGCCCATTTGTTGCCAGCAGCAGTTGGTGTAATGTTGTGTGTCTAATGTCCACAGCCAGCCATGTTCAGTAATGATGGTAAATTACCATGATGGCCAATGATGATGATGATGTGTGCTATGAGGACATTTAAAGAGCCACACTTATGGCATAATTAGTGAACATGGGGTGGTGGCTTCATACTATAGATGGGGTACTGGGGATATATACAGACCAAAACTGCCCCTCAATTGGAAATGGCTCTTACCCCTCCTCTCAATCCCTCTCTATCGCGTCACTCTCGTTTCACCCTCTCACCCGTCACACTCCAAAACACTAGTCTCTTACCCCATCTCCCCCTCTACATCTCTCCACTTCTCCTCTAGTCAAACATCTCAAACTCAGATTCCAAACAGCAAGAAATGCAGATGTAGAAGCACGGTGGCAAGGAAAAAGTACATGGCCATTTAAGGCCAGATTGTTTTTCAAGATGTTCAAACGTTCATAGATGACCAGCAGGATCAAATAATAATCAGTGGTTGTAGAGGGTGCAACAGGTCAGTACCTCCCTCTCTCCCGCCCTCCCTCTCTCCCTCTCTCCACCTCTCTCCCTCTCTCCCTCTCTCCCTCTCTCCCTCACTCCACCTCTCTCCACCTCTCCCTCTCTCCCTTTCTCCCTCTCTCCCGCCCTCCCTCTCTCCAACTCTCCTGACCTCATACCTTCCCTCTCTCCCTCTCTCCACATCTCCCTCTCTCCACCGCTCCCTCTCTCTACCTCTCCCTCTCTCCCTCCCTCCCGCCCTCCCTCTCTCCCTCTCACCACCTCTTCCTCTTACCCTCTCACCACCTCTCCCTCTCTCCCGCCCTCCCTCTCTCCCTCTCACCACCTCTCCCTCTCTCTCCCTCCCTCCCTCCCTCCCTCTCTCTCTCTCTCTCTCAATTCAATTCAATTTCAATTCAATTTAAGGGCTTTATTGGCATGGGAAACGTATGTTAACATTGCCAAAGCAAGTGAAGTAGATAGTAAACAAAAGTGAAATAAACAATAAATATTAACAGTAAACATTACACTCAGAAGTTTCAAAAGAATAAAGACATTTCAAATGTCATATTATGTATATATACAGTGTTGTAACAATGTGCAAATAGTTAAAGTACAAATGGGAAAATAAATAAACATAAATATGGGTTGTATTTACAATGGTGTTTGTTCTTCACTGGTTCCCCTTTTCTTGTGGCAACAGGTCACAAATCTTGCAGCTGTGATGGCACACTGTGGTTTTTCACACAGTAGATAAGGGAGTTTATCAAAATTGGGTTTGTTTTTGAATTCTTTGTGGATCGCTGTAATCTGAGGGAAATATGTGTCTCTAAAATGGTCATACATTTGGCAGGAGGTTAGGAAGTGCAGCTCAGTTTCCACCTCATTTTGTGGGCAGTGTGCACATAGCCTGTCTTCTCTTGAGAGCCAGGTCTGCCTACGGCAGCCTTTCTCAATAGCAAGGCTATGCTCACTGAGTCTGTACGTAGTCAAAGCTTTCCTTAAGTTTGGGTCAGTCACAGTGGTCAGGTATTCTGCCACTGTGTACTCTCTGTTTAGGGCCAAATAGCATTCTAGTTTGCTCTGTTCTTTTGTTTGTTCTTTCCAATGTGTCAAGTAATTCTCTTTTTGTTTTCTCATGATTTGGTTGGGTCTAATTGTGTTGTTGTTGTTGTTGTTGTTGTTGTTGTTGTTGTTGTTGTTGTCCTGGGGCTCTGTGGGGTCTGTTTGTGTTTGTGAACAGAGCCCCAGGACCAGCTTACTTAGGGGACTCTTCTCCAAGTTCATCTCTCTGTCGGTGATGGCTTTGTTATGGAAGGTTTGGGAATCGCTTCCTTTTAAGTGGTTATAGAATTTAACGGCTCTTTTCTGGATTTTGATAATTAGCGGGTATTCTGCTCTGCATGCATTATTTGGTGTTTTACGTTGTTCACGGAGGATGTTTTTGCAGAATTCTCTCTGTCTCTCTCTCTCTCTCTCTCTCTCCCTCCACTTTAATTCTTCATTCTTCTCTCATCTCCTCTCTCTTCAACTTTCTTCCTCTTTCTCCAACTCCCTTCCCTCCTCCCTTTCTCTCCTCCTCCTTCCACACTATAACCATCCCGCTATCCCCTCCACTCTTCAGTCTCATACCATTCCACTTGTATTCCTTTTTTACAAGGCAGCCATTTCAGAGGCGAGGGAGCCAAAGTTTAACCCAGGCTTTCTTTGATGTGACAATAGTTAGGGTTCGGGGAGGAATAATATTTCAAAATGTCGCTGTTCAAAGTCACACTTTCATGGTAGTATTAAGAAAGGACTTTTATGTTTCAGCCAGTAAAATCATCATAAACTTTCAGGACAAATCTCCCATTTACTTTTACCATGCAGTGACCGCAACAGGAATCAGTCTTTGAAAATTCAGAGTGAGCCTTTCAACATGGAATACACATTGAGTCAGAGCAGAGTAAGAGTAGCAACAGCTAAAGTTATACTGTATATTGGTATTACAACATAGATGGATATCTTTATATGAATAAACTATTTCTGGGGGTGCAGCAGAGAGAGGAATATAGAAAATATTTCCCAGTTCTTTTCACTTTTCATTTTAAGTGCCGTTTCCAATAACTTGGTCTCTCGTTTTATGGAGAAACATATTTTTTTGTTTGGGTTTATTGTAGCCAGTAAAATGTGTCTCGCTTTCCTCCAAGAATTTTTTTTTTAAAGTGCCAATTGCCCTTTAAAGGTCAAATAACCAATCAGAAAGTGTCCCCTGTTTGACGCTCGCTTTTTAATGACCTCACTCTGGCATGCGCTAATGACACAGAGAGTTGTGATGTCAAATTTGTTTTATGCATGGCCAGACTGGCATGGCCCAATTGCAATCAGAATGACTCAGCGAAAGCACACAACTCACATTACTCTCTCTCTCTCTCTCTCTCTCTCTCTCTCTCTCTCTCTCTCTCTCTCTCTCTCTCTCTCTCTCTCTCTCTCTCGCGCTTTCTCTCTCTCTCTCTCTCGTCGGAGCAGTGGCGGCTCCTGAAAAAATTCTCAGGAGGGGCAATTCTTCTGATGATTTAGGTGACCTACACACATTTTAAAAAAGATATGTCCAGCAACAACATGAAGACAGGGGCAGCATATAAGTCAATACCAGAAGCATTTATTGACTGATCTCAAAAGTGTTGGCTTACCAGGGTTGGTGGAGCCCTCAGTTTCATCTTTGCCTCGCAAAGCTAACTCAAACACTCCGCAAAACTTCACACACTGGATTAGCCGGCTGAGGATGTGGCGGTTCTTGCTAATGTCGTAGTAAATATATTTGTTATAGTGAATATGGAATATGATATGTTGAGTAAAATGTTGTGCTAAGATCTATTTAGGTCAGGAGCTGGTTATAAGTTCTGTTCCTATCCAATAACAATGGACAAAAGGGTCCTATCTTGTCAGCCTTGTCAGCAGGTGGCCAAGGACAACACCCACGCCATAGGCCTCTCAGTTCTTCCAACTCACGAGTTCTTGCTCTGAGGACACACACACACACAAACACACACACACACACACATCATCACTGTTAAACACACACACATCATCACTGTTAAACACACACACACACACACACACACAAATCCCCTCTCTTAGGCTGAACATTTGAAGACAGAGAACCCGACTCAGAGCCAATGCAACAGTGACAGTAGCCTGCAGGGGACCTCGCCCAACTCATCAGGACCAATCAGAAGATCAGAACTACTAGATTGAACCTACTTCATTTATTGCATAAAATGTCTGCACACAATGTTTCGGGGCTCTCTTCAGATAATAATAATAATAATAATAATAATAATAATAATATGCCATTTAGCAGACGCTTTTATCCAAAGCGACTTACAGTCATGCGTGCATACATTTTTGTGTATGGGTGGTCCCGGGGATCGAACCCACTACCTTGGCGTTACAAGCACCATGCTCTACCAGCTGAGCTACAGAAAGTGGATACTCATGGATGCGCATTGCAATTGTAAAATGTCAACACAATTGGAGACACCACGTCATTTTTGGAGACATGTTATTAACAGTAAACTATTGTAGATGCGACTGCTAACTAACTAAAACATTTTAGCTGGCTAGCTAATCATCTTAGCTAAATGTGGGGCAAACAATTCAGTTATTTACCGTTAATTTGAGGGATTGGGGTGAAAGAAATCGAGTTACATAGTGATACTTTACGATATACTGTATTGACAATATCGCAATATTTTAGCGCTAGTTGGCTGTACCTGCACCAAAACACCATTATTGTTCCTTCATAGCTTGTTCTCAATCTTTTCACATTGGGAGCCAATTTGTTTTCAGCACTTTTATTTCCATGACTGATCAAAACTCGTTCTCATGGCTTTCTGATCCCTCTGCAACAGACATATGGTGCGCAATAAAATCACAGTATCGAATCGCAATACGTATAGAATCATGAGACTCGCAATGCTGATGCATATATCTTATCGTGAGGTTCCTGGCAATTCCCAGCCCAAGTTCATTTGCCACAACAAATCTCTTCGCTAGCAAACGCGATGTCTTCTCCAAAACGGCAATGTGTCTCCAGCAATGTTTTCTTTTTTGACGTTCTATGGCATCTCCACTTTCCAAGCATATATGACCACATGTAATATTTTGGTAAGTGATGCAAATAGTGAACTATGTAGGGCCAGGATGTAAAATATATGTAGCTGCAGCAATTTCTCTTATCTGATATGGTAAGTAATGGGGCTTAATTTATAGCTCCCTAAGAGTTTGACGAACGGGTCCGTGAACGCGATTCCAGATATATTTACCTCTGAATAAACTGCCTTTATTACACCATATCCACATCCAGTAAACTTGTGATTATCAACACTAACCTCATCGTTGTGGCGGCGGACAGCTAGCCTGTATCCCTCGTCATCCAGTTGAGTGAGTGGCAATGTCTTTTTTCGTTCGTACCAATTTTTGGAAAATCCTCGGGTGTAGGACTTTCCGCCTTTAGTAGAAACCTGTTGAATTATTAAATTTGGTCTGGGATGTCCTAATTGTTTCGTTGCCAATTTATCTTCATTTGTTCGCCGACAAAAAGGAACTTCTTTCAAACAATCCACTCTTTTCTCAGTTACGTTCATGGTTACGTAACGTATGACGAAAGCGCGTAAGTGCAAGCCCACAGACACCCATTGAGATTGTATTGAAGGCTCTGAAATTTGAAAAAAATAGATTTTACATGGGAGTCTATGACAGAAGTTCTGGGCGATTTTCAATCTGACTGAAATCGCCCCAAAAGGGGGTGGAGCCATTTGAAGCACGACTTTAGCCTGATTCGACATTTAGTGGCAGTGTGGCACTGTGGCAGATCAGACGTATAGATTACAACACTGATAACTACTGTTGCCGTGATATAATTGATTAGAAAAAAAATCCCTTCCTTTTCCCGTTTGGCAGTGCGTCGCCCATATCGCCCTATTGAACAGGCCGTCCCTGCGTCGGAGTGTATGCTGGGAGTGAGTCGTGAAGCAGGAGTGATTGTGAGAGTGACTGGAACCGGTCACTCTCACAATCTCTCACTCTATTGGGTTTCGGTGTGTATATACAGTTGAAGTCGGAAGTTTACATACACTTAGGCTGGAGTCATTCAAACTCGTTTTTCAACCACTCCACAAATTTCTTGTTAACAAACTATAGTTTTGACAAGTCGGTTAGGACATCTACTTTGTGTATGACACAAGTCATTTTTCCAACATTTGTTTACAGACAGATTATTTCACTTATAATTCACTGTATCACAATTCCAGTGGGTCAGAAGTTTACATACTCTAAGTTGACTGTACCTTTAAACAGCTTGGAAAATTCCAGAAAATGATGTCATGCTTTAGAAGCTTCTGATAGGCTAATTGACATCATTTGAGTAAATTGAAGGTGTACCTGTGGATGTATTTCAAGGCCTACCTTCAAACTCAGTGCCTCTTTGCTTGACATCATGGGAAAATCAAAATAAATCAGCCAAGACCTCAGAAAAAAGATTGTAGACCTCCACAAGTCTGGTTCATACTTGGGAGCAATTTCCAAACGCCTGAAGGCACCACGTTCATCTGTACAAACAATAGTATGCAAGTATAAGCACCATGGGGCCACGCAGCCGTCATACCGCTCAGGAAGGAGACGCGTTCTGTCTCCTAGAGATGAATGTACTTTGGTGCGAAAAGTGCAAATCAATCCCAGAACAACAATAAAGGACCTTGTGAAGATTCTGGAGGAAACAGGTACAAAAGTATCTATATCCACAGTAAAACGAGTCCTATATCGACATAACCTGAAAGGCCGCTCAGCAAGGAAGAAGCCACTGCTCCAAAACCACCATGAAAAGCCAAACTACAGTTTGCAACTGCACATGGGGACAAAGATCGTACTTTTTGGAGAAATGTCCTCTGGTCTAATGAAACAAAAATAGAACTGTTTGCCCATAATGACCATCGTTATGTTTGGAGGAAAAAAGGGGTAGCTTGCAACCCGAAGAACACCATCACAAACGTGAAGCACGGGGGTGGCAGCATCATGCTGTGGGGGTGCTTTTCTGCAGGAGGGACTGGTGCACTTCACAAAATAGATGGCCTCACAAGGAAGGAAAATTATGTAAATATATTTAAGCAACATCTCAAAACATCAGTCAGGAAGTTAAAGCTTGGTCGCAAATGCGTCTTCCAAATGGACAATGACCCAAAGCATACTTCCAAAGTTGTGGTAAAATGGCTTAAGGACAACAAAGTCAAGGTATTGGAGTGGCCATCACAAAGCCCTGACCTCAATCCTATAAAATAATGCAGAACTGAAAAAGCGTGTGCGAGCAAGGAGGCCTACAAACCTGACTCAGTTACACCAACTCTGTTTGGAGGAATGGGCCAAAATTCACCTAACTTATTGTGGGAAGCTTGTGGAAGGCTACCCGAAACGTTTGACCCAAGTTAAACTATTAAAGGCAATGCTACCAAATACTAATTGAGTGTATGTAAACTTCTGACCCACTGGGAATGTGATGAAAGAAATAAAAGCTGAAATAGATCATTCTCTCTACTATTATTCTGACATTTCACATTCTTAAAATAAAGTGGTGATCCTAACTGACCTAAGACAGGGAATTTGTACTAGGATTAAATGTCAGGAATTGTGAAAAACTGAGTTTAAATGTATTTGGCTAAGGTGTATGTAAACTTCCGACTTCAACTGTATATGCCCCAGTGGTGGCAGTTGAGAGGCATTATCAAATACCATTGGGAAATGTAATACTGACAATTATTTATTTATTGCTGGGGATTTTAACTGCACAGTCAGTGATTTAGATCGAAATCACAAAGAACCTCATAAAGCCTCAAAGAGGAGGGGGGACAAGGTCTTGTACATCTTGCTAGTAGGGCTGCTGCTTTCCGGTTTCAGTTTATTCAAAGGTTGCTTTATGGACCGGGAAATGTGGTTTGGAGAGGGGTGGCAGGTCTTGTATTACCGCAGGTTGGGGGATTAGGTTTAAAGAAGGCTTTATTTTTGGTTGATAGTAGCCAGATTTCTAGGGAGGGAGTACCTCCATTTTACAGAGGCCTTCTTAGGGTTTGGAGCATAATGAAGGTGTCCAGACGCACTTCAGCGGAGTCAGTGCATTGGCTGTTGGAGGAACCTCTGGTGTATGGGGCAAGACTGGATTGTACAACTGCAGCTGTTCCACATTTCTCCAAGATTCTGGTGAAGGGCAAAATCATCACCTTAAAACAGTTAATGGCCATGGCTGGGCCCACCTTAATGGATGGAAGACGGGTGACTGAACATTTGGGGGTGAGGTCGGAAAGGATTGTCGGACAACTGCTGGGAAGCTGCAGGAAGGCTCTGTCAGCAGAAGAGTGGGGTATGCTTAATAGTAACAAGAAGAAGGTACAAGATGAAAACGTCTCATTTCCAAGACTAGGGATTACACCCAATATCCCAGAGTCAGAAAGAAAGGCGTTATTGCTGGATTTGAGAGGGTTTGAAGAGGTGGGTTTGGATGAGGTGAATGGGAAATACTTATATAGGAGGTGTGTCAAGGTGTTGAATAAAGATACATTGAAAAATAGAAAAGACACTCCATGGAGGGTAAAATTGGGCATTGATGACAAGGTAAAGCCAGCATGGAGAGCACTGTACAAGCCACCGTTACAAAAGGGTACTGGTGATTTGCAATGGAGGGTTTTGCATGGCATCATTGCAGTTCATTATTTTGTATCTGTTATTAACTCAGATGTTGGAGATGGCTGTCCTTTTTGTAATATAAGAGAAACAATTTGTCACTGTTTTATGGAGTGTGAGAGGATACAGCCTCTCTTGAAAATACTGGAGTCTTTGTTTAAAGCTGTAGGGGAGATTTTCAATAACACTGTTTTTATTTTGGGGTTTCAATATAGTAAGCAACAGAAAAGAAAATGTAAACTGTTCAATTTTATTTTGGGACAAGCTAAGATGTCAATTTTTCTGGGTAGGAAACATAAGATAGACACGGGATATGGGCAGGATGTAAGATGAGTTTTTAAAGGATTAGTGAAAGTGAGAATAAAAGTGGATTTTGAGTTGTTCTCGGCTGTAAAAGATCTGCCATTGTTTGAGGAGAAGTGGGCATACGAAGGACCGGTTCGTTTTGTGGAGGAGGGGAAACTATTTTTTGTTGATGAAATGAGTTGCATGTATATATATGCTTTTTTGTATTTGTATTTAATTTATTTTATGTTTTAATTTTTATTTAGGAATGACATTTGTTGTTTCATATCTGAAAAGGCAGTGTGCCATTATTTGTGTTAATACTTGAGTATAAAATAAAGGTTTTATAAAAACTCAAAACTCTCTCTCTCTCTCACTTTCTCTCTCGTTTTCTCTCGCTCACAAACACACATATGCAAGCATACTCCAATCAATGCCAGAGTGACAAAAAATAAGTCAGATAGAACCCCCTTCCTCCCTGATTACACATCTCCAACATGGTTGTGAATCCCAGATTGAGAGGCAAAGAGTAGGAGACTGCTCGGGGGGTTGTCAGTGCCAGGTGCCTGCCTACTACAAACATACACACATTAACAGAGATACACACATCCGCTAACAGCCTATTTCTTGTGTCTGGCATCATACACAGTCATCAACACTGCAACCCAATACCCTCCTCTCGTTATTATGATTCACCCTCACCAATTTCCCCCAGTGGGATCCCTCTCATTCTCAGTCTCCCTCTCGCCCCTGGAGAAAAATATGGAAGGAGACAGAGAGGTTTCCATCTATCTCATTAGTCTCTCCTTCACTCAGAGACAATTAGCTGCTGGCAGGTTAGCCAGTTTTCTGAAACAGAGGATGATTGGGAAGATTGGGCTGATTGAGATGACGGACCCCGCACACACACATACACACATACACGTATGCATGCACGCGGGCACACACACACAAACACACACACATGCTGGCAGTGTGTGATGGACAGGGAAGGGCACTGAGATCACTGCGTGACAAGGCAGGAAATCAGTGTGATAACCAGGATGTTATTAACCAGATGCTGCAGCTGTAACTCCTCCAACACACTGCACACACACACACACACACACACACACACACACAGGACACATGCCAAATAAACACCTTCCACTCTCTCACAAATATGCTGTAAAGTGCATACACCAAGGCTGCTGGTTGATGGTTATGGCTATTGACGGGCCAATCTCAGATCTTCTTCACCTTCCTAAACCCTTCAACCTGACTGCTTCACCTTCCTTAACCCTTCAACCTGACTGCTTCATCTTCCTAAACCCTTCAACCTGACTGATTCACCTTCCTAAACCCTTCAACCTGACTGATTCACCTTCCTAAACCCTTCAACCTGACTGATTCACCTTCCTAAACCCTTCAACCTGACTGATTCACCTTCCTAAACCCTTCAACCTGACTGATTCACCTTCCTAAACCCTTCAACCTGACCAGAGACAGGCCAAGAAGGGGCCCACAAACACACTGAAGCGTGGCTGCTGAGGAGATTGAATAATTCAAGTGCGCGTGTGTGTGTGTGTGTGTGTGTGTGTGTGTGTGTGTGTGTGTGTGTGTGTGTGGTGTGTGTAATTGATTGGGGCTGGGCAGGAGGCAGGAAGGCAGGCGTGTGGTCCAGCCCAGGGGGAGACGGGACAGTGCTGAGAGAGCAATACTTCACTGGAGAGAGACACACACACAAACGCACACACAGGCGCGCACACACACACACACACACACCCTTCATTCCCGATAATGAGATGATAATGAGATGATAATCCCAGTGCATACGTACATCTAATTATAAGTGATTAAGGAGTTGACTCTGTCTGAAGAGATGATAAATGATCCATGATTTCTGGGATCGTTACAGAATGAAAGCCTGCTTCTCTATGATCAGATAGAGGAGATGGAAGGTCTGGGAGAAGAGAGAGAGAGATGGGTAGAGAGGTAGAAATATGGGGGGGGAGTAAAGGGGGGGAGGGGAAGAGGGAGAAAGGGATATAGTGAGAAAAGGATGAATTGAAAAAGGAGGCGAAAGAGGCAAGAGACCAAAGGAAATAGCTAGGGAAATAAAGGAGAGAGAGGGATGCTATCTCATATCAAAGCAGTGTGTAAATTTGTATTATTTCATCACACTAGTATCTCTCATCACATCATTATCTCTGTCTCCCTCTGGGAGATGAATATATTTAATAACCTCCACATTAGGCATGCTGCTTTTTCCTCGTGTGTGTGGCTCTGTCTCTGCGTATGTGTGCGCATGTGAATGTGTGTGTGTGTTAGCAAAGTCTCCTCTCCCTCCTATGTCTGATCTCTGAGATGTTAAAAGGTCAAAGCACTCACTCTTTTGAAGACCCACTATAGTACAGTGATTGTACTGACTAATGTTGTACTAACTAATTGTACTGACTAACCCCTCACTTCCAAAGACACACACAATTTCTCTCCCTCTCTCTCACACATACTGTCTTTCATTCTCACATATGCACACACACACAATCATTCTCTCTGGCACAAGCATGCACTCACTCACTCAGATGCACACAAACACACATACACACACACACACACACACACACACACACACACACACACACACACACACACACACACACACACACACACACACACACAAACACTGACCTTTGTAGCTTCACAGGCACCATGGGAGGTGTTAGCAGAGCCAGACAGGTACATGATATAAGTGAACACACAGAAACACTACTCTGACACACTTCACTGACACACTACACTGACACACTACACTGACACACTATACTGACACACTTCACTGACACACTACACTGACACACTACACTGACACACTACACTGACACACTATACTGACACACTTCACTGACACACTACACTGACACACTACACTGACACACTACACTGACACACTATACTGACACACTACACTAACACACTATACTGACACTGTCACGATCGTCATAAGTAACGGACCAAGGCGCAGCGCGATATGCGTACATCTTTTAATGAGTACTTTAATAACAATCACAAAACAACAAAACGATACGTGAAGTCCTAAGGTTAACAAACACAAACCTCTCCGGAACAAGATCCCACAAAAGACAAGTGCACAAAAGGCTGCCTAAGTGTGGTTCCCAATCAGAGACAACGAGCCACAGCTGTCTCTAATTGGGAACCACCCCGGCCAACATAGAAACACATAAACTAGAACAAGAACATAGAAAACGAAACATAGAACTACACATCAAAACTAACACCCTGGCTCAACATATAAGAGTCCCTAGAGCCAGGGCGTGACAGACACACTTCACTGACACACTACACTGAACCACTATACTCACACACTACACTAACACACTACACAGACACACTAATACTGACACACTATACTGACACGCTATACTGACACACTACACTGACACATTAAATCAAATCAAATGTATTTATAAAGCCCTTTTTACATCAGCAGATGTCACAAAGTGCTTATACAGAAACCCAGCCTAAAACCCCAAACAGCAAGCAATGCAGATGTAGAAGCACGGTGGCTAGGAAAAATTCCCTAGAAAGGCAGGAACCATGGAAGAATCCTAGAGAGGAACCAGGCTCTGAGGGGTGGCCAGTCCTCTTCTGGCTGTGCCGGGGGGAGATTATTAGAGTACATGGCCATTAAGGCCAGATAGTTCTTCAAGATGTTCAAACGTTCATAGATAACCAGGAGCAAGTCCATGTAATGCTTTGTAGGTTAGCAGTAAAACCTTGAAATCAGCCATGGATTTAACAGGAAGCCAGTGTAGGTAGGCTAGCACTGGAGTAATATGATCGAATTTTGGGGTTCTAGTCAAGATTCTAGCAGCCGTATTTAGCACTAGCTGAAGTATATTTAGTGCCTTTTCCGGGTAGCCAGAGAGTAGAGCATTGCAGTAGTTTAATGTAGAAGTGACAAAAGCATGGATTAGCTTTTCTGCCACATTTTCGGACAAAAAGTTGAAGATTTTTGCATTGTTACAAAGATGGAGAAAAGCTGCCCTTTAAATATTTTTGTTATGTTCGTCAAAAGAGAGATCAGGGTCCAGAGTAATGCCGAGGTCCTTTACCGTTTCATTTGAGAGGACTGTATCAAAACTATCAAAATTAATTGTCAGATCAAACAGCAAACCTCGTTGTTTCTTGGGACCTAGAACTAGCATCTCTGTTTTGACTGAGTTTAAAAGTAAAACATTTGCCGCCATCCACTTCCTTATGTCTGAAACACAGGGTAGGCAATGTTGGGGCTTCACCATGTTTCACAACACTGACACACTACACTGACACACTACTGCACATCCTGCTAGCTCAGAGGGCGACACAAGTTAGCCTTAAACACCATATATTTCATGACTTAGGAACCTAGAGTACAAGGACTGAAACACCATAACCCTGGTTGTTGGGAAAATCTGCTTCTATATCACTTGCAAAAATAATTTAAACATTATGGTGAAAATGTCTTTAAAAGCTTTACAATTATATTTTCCCTGATCTTTTTAGGACATTTCTCACGTTAACCAATGTCGTATGGATTGTTATTTGTTAATGGACAAATGTGATATTACCTTTTCACTCAGTGAGGACAGAGAGAAGATGAGAAGGATCTGTTGGCTATAGCCCTGCATGAGAATGAGACTGCATAGGGAGGGAAGTGAGAGGCAATAGAGTAGAAAAAAGGAGATGAGGAGAGAAGGGTGAGAAAAAGAAGAACGAGAGAGCTAGGGAAAGTGAGAGGGGGAGGGGGAGAGAGAGAAGGGGGAAGGGGAGAGGGGGAGAGAGAGAAGGGGAAGAAGAGACAGAGAGAGAGAGAGAGAGAGAGAGAGAGAGAGAGAGAGAGAGAGAGAGAGAGAGACAGTGAGATGGAGAGAGAAGCATAGAGAGATATTTCCTCTATTAAGCTGAGCTGCTTGTAAAGAAGTAGAGCTCTGTATAAATGTGACCTTCATTCTTTCTCAATGAACACCTGGGTTGAACCCCGGCCAGCCAGGAGTGTGGGACACACACACAAACACACACACACAAACACACACACACAAACACACACACATGCTCTAAAGTGTCTGATGCCCACCACACAAGACACACACTGGGAACAAAAGAAGAGAGAAAGAAGTGGATGAAGTGAGGGAAATAGAGTAACAAATGGATAGAGGGCATTAGCAGTGCCAGAAAAACAATAGATGTTGTTGTTAACACAATGGCTGTTCGAGTGAAGAATCCTTCACATTAAGTAGTTACAGTGGTAGTAACACTGACACAGTGGCAGGAAATGTAGCCTCAGGAAACTAGTGAGGGATCTTAAACAAGTTGTTTTTGTTGTTCTGAGCATGTGCAACAACCGAGAATGATTCTGCAGTACCTCACTTCAGATGGAGTCAAACACACACACACACACACACACACACACACACACACACACACACACACACACACACACACACACACACACTCAGCAGCACTTAGCATCTGACAGTCATAAAGGAAACAGCACACTCATTACATTCAGCCATAAACAACAGTAGCAGACAATCTCTGTGTAAGGATCTGCAAATGAATCAATATGCAAAGTGAATATAGTGTTTCCTGTCGAGCCTGGGGAAGGATTTTAATGTGACACACGCGTAACCCTATAAAGAGCAGGCATCAGTTACCCAAAAGTACAGCCAACTAAGAGGTTCGCTCATACACACAGTGATAAATCTAGACACACACAAACACACAGACAAACTCAGACACACTCAGACCGCTGATAGGAGGAAGGGAGGGAGGGAGGCAGGTTGACGTTTATTGTCATGAGTATTTTCCTAGAGGCAGAACTGAGCAATATCCCCTTAGATAGGCCAGCTGCAAAGTCAACATTGGCTATATTGTAAAAATGAATGAAAAAACAAAAATTGCTTTTTGATCTTAATTTAAAGGGATACTTTGGGATTTTGGCAATGAGGCCCTGTATGTACAGTGCGTTCCGAAAGTATTCAGACCCCTTTACTTTTTCCACATTTTGTTACGTTAAAGCCTTATTCTAAATTGGATTAAAATATATTTTTTCCTCATCAATCTACACAAAATACCACATAATGACAAAGCGAAAACAGGTTTATAGAAATGTTTGCACATTTATTGCTAATAAAACACAGAAATACCTTATTTATGTAAGTATTCAGACCCTTTGCAATGGATTTGAAATTGAGCAAAGCTGCATCCTGTTAACATTGATCATCCTTGAGATGTTTCTACAACTTGATTGGGTTCCACCTGTGGTAAATTCAATTGATTGGACATGATTTGGAAAGGCACACACCTGTCTATATAAGGTCCCACAGTTGACAGTGCATGTCAGAGCAAAAACCAAGCCATGAGGTTGAAGGAATTGTCCGTAGAGCTCCGAGACAGGATTGTGTCGAGGCACAGATCTGGGGAAGGGTACCAAAACATTTCTGCACCATGCTTCATTTCGATGAAGCATGGTGGTGGCAGCATCATGCTGTGGGGATGTTTTTCAGCGGCAGGGACTGGGAGACTAGTCAGGCTCGAGGGAAAGATGAACGGAGCAAAGTACAGAGAGATCCTTGATGAAAACCTGCTCCAGAGCGGAATGTTCACCTTCCAACAGGACAACGACCCTAAGCACACAGCCAAGACAACGCAGGAGTAGCTTCGGTACAAGTCTCTGAATGTCCTTGAGTGGCCCAGCCAGAGCCCGGACTTGAACCTGATCGAACATCTCTGGAGAGACCTGAAAAATAGCTGTGCAGCGACATTCCCCATCCAACCTGACAGAGCTTGAGAGGATCTGCAGAGAAGAATGTGAGTAACTCCCCAAATACAGGTGTGCCAAGCTTGTAGCAGGGAAGTTTCAGTTAGTTTCATGAGCGGAGCTTTGACGGGTCTCAGAGAGTCAAATCAAATCAAATCAAATTTTATTTGTCACATGCGCCGAATACAACAGGTGTAGACATTACCGTGAAATGCTTACTTACAGCCCTTAACCAACAATGCCTTTATTTTTTTTAATAAAAAATTTAAATAAAACAACAACAACAAAAAAGTGTTGAGAAAAAAAGAGCAGAAGTAAAATAAAATAAACTGTAGGGAGGCTATATACAGGGGGGTACCGGTGCAGAGTCAATGTGCAACTACTAGTTGAGGTAGTTGAGGTAGTTGAGGTAATATGTACATGTGGGTAGAGTTAAAGTGACTATGCATAAATAATTAACAGAGTAGCAGCAGCATAAAAAGATAGGGTGGGGGTGGGGGGGGGCAGTGCAAATAGTCCGGGTAGCCATGATTAGCTGTTCAGGAGTCTTATGGCCTGTTCAGGAGTCGATGCTTTCCTTCAGGAGTACTTTCTCTCCCTCTCTCTCTTTCTCTCTCGTTTCTCTTTCTCTCTCTTTTTCTATCTCTCTCTCTGTTCAATGGGTCCTTTTCTCTTAAAAAAAAACATGTTAGTGCTAATTCAATGGAGTGCAGGTGGGCAGGCAAGTTTTGAGGCAGGCTAGGAGTAGGGGAAGATGATAGGGGCCTAAGGGTAGAGGCTGTCTCTGGACTTTCAGCCAAACAAGATGATGACAGAGAAGAGGCAGGAGAGCGGAATGAGATGGAGGGAGGAGAAAGATGGGGGGGTGGTGGGGAGTTGCTGAAAGCCCCGTCTGTCAGCGATAAACTCAACACAAGGCATAAACACTCATCACTTTCACTGACGTTTAACCACTCTTTCCCCTGAAAGGATGGATGTAAATGTAAATGTAAATATAACCACCAATCCTCACCCCTTCTTCTCCTCTCCTCCGTCTTCCCTCCCTCTCCCCTCCTTCCCACCAAAGTGCAGAGAGCTCTTGATCAATATGAGATCACCAGAAACGGCATTACACTTTTCACTCTGAACAGCCATAAAAGCCTGCATGTTTCAATAGCAGGGTTTAGAATAAGCAGTTTATAATGTATGCAAGTAGCTGCTCTGTCTCCTTCATTCTCTCTATAATGGGTTAGTCAGTCATGTCCTGGACATTTACACTAAAACCATTCTCTGCCTGAAGACAACAGAAGATCCCCAAGGACACAGGAGTCATATTGTGGTGTTTCTTCTGCAGAGAGGAGCACGGCTAGGTATCTGAGACACACACACACCTGCTAGTTTAACTGGGTTTAATAGATCTGTGGTATAGATGGCTCTATCTCAACCCGGCTTTAATAATGCCAATGTGTCTCCCTGGGTCTGGCTCAGTGCAGACAAATATCTATAATATCTTTATTTGAGAGCTTTTCTGCTTTCTCTTGTCTAGACAGCTAAAATAAAGATCTGCTCCCTATCCCCACAAAGGAATGGGTAATAATAGCAATACACTATGTTCAGACAGCATTATACTGCAAAGGAACATTTTCACACACACTCTCATCCGCTTAGATAATGTCACACACACAAAAGACCAGACACAAACATAATCACGCATACACATGCACAGTGGCACACACACACACACTCACATAACCAACACATACTCACTAGGTCACAGTATCATATTGGATAGACAGAGCAATTTAATATCAATGGAATGGTACACTGGAAAGTAGTGGAAGGACTCTCTCTCTCTCTCTCCGTCTCTGTCTCTGTCTCTCCCTCTCTGTCTCTCTCCGTCTCCCCTCTCCAGTGGAGGCTGCTGATGGGAGGACGGCTCATAATAATGGCTGGAACGGAGCGAATGAAATGTCATCAAACACCTGGAAACCATGTGATTGATGTATTTGATACCATTCCACTCATTCCACTCCAGCCATTCCCACGAGCCCGTTCTCCCCAATTAAGGTGCCACCAACCTCCTGTGCCCCTCTCTGTCTCTCCGTCTCTCCGTCTCTCTCTCTCTCTCTCTCTCTCTCTCTCTCTCTCTCTCTCTCTCTCTCTCTCTCTCTCTCTCTCTCTCTCTGTCTCTCTCTCTCTCTCTCTCTCTCTCTCTCTCTCTCTCTCTCTCTCTCTCTCTCTCTCTCTCTCTCTCTCCTTTATCCTTTATACAGCAGTTCTCCTCTAAATCAAACTGACAGTTTGACCACTGACAGGAAAGGTCATCAGAGCGGCCGTGAAAATGAGTCTATCTGTCACTTACAGACGTATCATAAACTGTGTGTGTGTTTAAGTGTGTGTGTGTGTGTGTGTGTGTGTGTGTGTGACAGAGGTCGAGAGAGCCATCTGTCACTCGGAGACAAGGTATAAAACGAACGGAAGTGTGTAGAGATCTCTGTAAGCCTCCCATTATTACTTGACATGTGTGTAACACTATAGCATTGTTACAAGTCCATTGAGAAAATAAGAGTTAATGTAGCAGCCAGATATTTTCCATAAACTAGAAGTGGTGTGTCTGGACTGTTTCTCTGTAAGCAGTTATGTAAGCATCGCATAGCAACAGCAAACACTGTGTACGTATAGCAGGGTATATACCAACAGCAAACACTGTGTACGTATAGCAGGGTATATACCAACAGCGCAAACACAATGTAAGATGGTTCATGTTGGATTTATATTTAGCCTCCATTTAATCCTAAAGGCTCTCTACCATATAATTAGGAAGTAGAATACTAGAATGGAAGGGCTCCCAAGTGACGCAGCGGTCTATGCCACTGCATCTCAGTGCTTGAGGCGTCACTACAGACCCCCTGGTTCGATTCCAGGCTGTATCACAACCGGCCGTGATTGGGCGGCGCACAATTGGCCCAGCGTCGTCCGGGTTTGGCCGGTGTAGGCCGTCATTGTAAATAAGAATTTGTTCTTAACTGACTTGCCTAGTAAAATATATAAAATAAAAATGGACATGAACCTTATGATGGGATAAAGGTCAGCCATTTTGGTCAGGGAGTTGGTCAAATCAAATTCAATTGTATTGGTCGCATACACATATTTTGCAGATGTTATTGCAGGTACATCGAAAAGCTAATGCTTCTCCAACAGTGCAATATACCTAAGAATATAAAACAATACACACAAATCCCCAAAATAAAGAGAAAGACATTAAGAAATATCAGAACGAGCAATGTCAGAGTCAGGAATATAAATATAAATACATATACAGTGTATTCGGAAAGTATTCACATTTTGTTACGTTACAGCCTTATTCTAAAATGGATTAAATTAAAAAATGTCATCATCAATCTACACACAATACCCCATAATTACAAAGCAAAAGCAGGCCCTTTGAAATTGAGCTCAGGTGCATCCTGTTTCCATTGATCATCCTTGAGATGTTTCTACAACTTTATTGGAGCCCACCTGTGGTAAATTAAATTGATTGGATATGATTTGGAAAGGCACACACCTGTCTATATAAGGTTGACAGTGCATGTCAGAGCAAAAACCAAGCTATGAGGTCGAAGGAATTGTCCGTAGAGCTCTGAGACAGGATTGTGTCAAGGCACAGAACTGGGGAAGGGTACCAAAAAATGTCTGCAGCATTGAAGGTCCCCAAGAACACAGTGGCCTCCATTATTCCTAGATGGAAGAAGTTTGGAACCACCAACTGTTCCTAGAGCTGGCCGCCCGGCCAAACTGAGCAATCGGGGAAGAAGGGCCTTGGTCAGGGAGGTGACCAAGAACCCGATGGCCACTCTGACAGAACTCCAGAGTTCCTCTGTGGAGATGGGAGAACCTTCCAGAAGGACAACCATCTCTGCAGCACTCCACCAATCAGTCCTTTAAGGTAGAGTGGCCAGACAGAAGCCACTCCTCAATAAAAGGCACATGACAGCCAGCTTGGAGTTTGCCAAAAGGCACCTAAAGTATTCTCAGACAATGAGAAACAAGATTCTCTGGTCGATTAAACCAAGATTGAACTCTTTGGCCTGAATGCCAAGCGTCACGTCTGGAGGAAACCTGGCACCATCCCTACGGTGAAGCGTGGTGGTGGCAGCATCATGCTGTGGGGATGTTTTTCAGTGGCAGGGAATGGAAGACTAGTCAGGATCAAGGGAAATAAGGAACGGAGCAAAGTACAGAGAGATCCTTGATGAACACCTGCTCCAGATCGCTCAGGACCTCAGACTGGGGAGAAGGCTCACCTTCCAACAGGACAACAACCCTAAGCACACAGCCAAGACAATGCAGGAGTGGCTTCTCTGAATGTCATTTTCTGAGGGCAAAAGGCAGTACAACAGTTTTGCACACTCAGTGTAGCTATCTGTAGCCTACTTGGTCCCCACAATTTCCCACTCTTCCCCACCAAATAGCCTGAAGCAACAGGACTTTTCTCACAGGCTCTATTTTCCTATGTGGGAGCATTGCAAACTGTAGTTTGGGTTTTTTGACCGGGTTACATGTACATTGAACAACAGCAACCTTCGATGTGTTTTGTTATGTTGGCTCTTTTACAATGGGTTTCAATGAAAAAAATGTATTTCCAATTTGTGGGTGTGGTCGAGGGAAATTCCTTCTTATGACATGAATACCGACTCTGAGTTTATGCCACCTTTCCATTCAAACAATGCAGTCAATCCACACTGGCTGAAATCAGTTGATGTTAGGACTTAGACAAGTTAAATGCAACAAGTACTGATATTGTATCATGTCATAGCACTGACAGCTTTCCAAGAAAATAAAATGTATGGTCTGTTTACATATATTTACATATATTTTAGAGGCTATTTACACAGAAAATGGGTATAAGACCTGTATAAACTATACTAAACAAAAATATAAACACAACATGTAAAGTGTTGGTCCCATGTTTAATGAAATAAAAGATCCCAGAAATGTTCCATATTTCTCTCAAATTTTGTCCACAAATTTTGTTACATCCCTATTAGTGAGCATTTCTCATTTGCCAAGATATTCCATCCATCTGACAGGTGTGGCATTTGAAGAAGCTGATTAAACAGCTTGATCATTACACAGGTGCACCTTGTGATGGGAATAATAAAAGGCCACTCTAAAATGTGCAGTGCCACAGATGTCTCAAGTTTGTAAGACGTATGCACTTGGCATGCTGACTGCAGGAATGTCCACCAGAGCTGTTGCCAGAAAATGTAATGTTCATTTATCTACCATAAGCCATCTCCAACTTTTTTTTGTGAATTTGGCAGTACGTCCAACCAGCCTCACAACCACAGACCACATGTAACCACGCCAGCCCAAGACCTCCACATCTGGCTTCTTCACCTGCGGGATCGTCTGAGACCAGGCAACCGGACAGCTGATGAAACTGTGGGTTTGCACAACCAAAGAATTTCTCCACAAAGTGTTAGAAACCGTCTCAGGGAAGCTCATCTGCGTGCTGGTCGTCCTCACCAGGGTCTTGACCTGACTCCAGTTAGGCATCGTAACCGACTTCAGTTGGCAAATACTCATCTCTGATGGCCACTGGCACGCTGGAGAAGTGTGCTCTTCACGGATAAATCCCGGTTTCAACTGTACCGGGCAGATGGCAGACAGCGTGTATGGCGTCGTGGGGGCGAACGGTTTGCTGATGTCAACGTTGTGAGCAGAGTTCCCCATGATGCCGGTGGGGTTATGGTATGGTGAGGCATAAGCTACGGACAATGAACACAATTGCATTTTATCGATGGCAATTTGAATGCACAGATATACCGTGACGAGATCCTGAGGCCGATTGTCGTGCCATTCATCCGCTGCCATTACCTCATGTTTTGGCATGATAATGTCGCAAGGATCTGTACACAATTCCTGGAAGCTGAAAATGTCCCAGTTCTTCCATGGCCTGAATAATCACCAGACATGTCACCCACTGAGCATGTTTAGAATGCTCTGGATCGACATGTTTAACAGCATGTGCCAGTTCACGCCAATATCCAGCAACTTCGCCATTGAAGCAGGGTGGGACAACATTCCACAGGCCACAATCAACAGCCTGATCAACTCTATGCGAAGGAGACGTTTTGCGCTGCATGAGGCAAATGGTGGTCACACCAGATACTGACTGGTTTTCTGATCCATGCCCCTACCTTTTTTTTAAAGGTGTCTGTGACCAACAAATGCATATCTGTATTCCCAGTCATGTGAAATCCATAGATCAGGGCCTAATTAATTAATTTCAATTGGCTGTTATCTTTACATGAACTGTAACTCAGTAAAATCTTTGAAATTGTTGCATGTTGCGTTTCTTTTTGTTCAGTGTATATTTATAACTATGAAAATATTTTAGGTTGTCAATAATTCAGTTACATAATTTCTGATATCACATACCTTACTTTTATTTTCCTGCAGAAGTAAAATCAGGATTATGCCTCTACTGCCATTCATTCCAATTAGACTGGTTTGGATTTCTCCCTGACCAATATGGCTGCCATTCATTCCAATTAGACTGGTTTGGATTTCTCCCTGACCAATATGGCTGCCATTAATTCCAATTAGACTGGTTTGGATTTCTCCCTGACCAATATGGCTGCCATTCATTCCAGTTAGACTGGTTTGGATTTCTCCCTGACCAATATGGCTGCCATTTTCACCCTAATTCTGGAACTTTTAGGGTTTATGACATGGCCCTTCTAGTAATTTGATAGGATCTCTATGCTCTCAACATGTGTGTCTATGTGTGTAAGGGAGAGAGAAAGAGATAGAGAGAAGGGATGGCTTTGTGGAAATAATCCACAACACAAACACGGTTCTGAAGAGAAAGAGTAACAACAGCGTAAATTAAGTCTGAACCACTTTCCTTACGCCAGTGTGTGTGTGTGTGTGTGCGTCCCATTCATCACGTCTTCCCTCCCTCTCCTCTCCTCTCCTCTCCTCTCCTCTCCTCTCCTCTCCTCTCCTCTCCTCTCCTCTCCTCTCCTCTCCTCTCCTCTCCTCTCCTCTCCTCTCCTCTCCTCTCCTCTCCTCTCCTCTCCTCTCCTCTCCTCTCCTCTACCCTTCAAGCAGGCTGAGTCCATTTACCTGCCTAGTGTGATATAAGAGCTGCCTGTTGTCTTGCTCCACACACCTTTATTATTCCTCTCTAAAGAGAAGAGAAGAGTGGTAGAGGTGGCGACTCACTTACTGCAGTCATGTATATGCTGGTCAGCGTGTGGTTTGCATTTAAAAGCCTGCTGTGAGAGTGATTAAATGGGTATAAGGTAGTATGTTGAAGTGGCTATTGTTAAAGAGGATTAATCTGTTATCCTTGGCAGGGATAACATCACTGCAGCAAGCCAGTCCAGACTTCTAGACCATTTTTCTCTCCCTCCTCTCTCTCTGTTTATCCACCACCCTCTCTCTCTCTCTCTCTTCTCTCTCTCTCTCTCTCTCTCTCTCTCTCTCTCTCTCTCTCTCTCTCTCTCTCTCTCTCTCTCTCTCTCTCTCTCTCTCTCTCTCTCTCTCTCTCTCTCTCTCTCTCTCTCTCTCTCTCTCTCTCTCTCTCTCTCCACTTACTTGCTGTGTACGCCAAATTAGTCTCATTGTGTTTTACTGGGTGTCTCAGTGACCCCACACACTGAGCTACAGCCCCTCTACTCCACAGTGTCTAATAAAGCACTAATGGAGGAAACACCGCCTCCTCATTAGGATGTTATTCATGGCTATTGTTTCTTCACACACAGCCTGGTATTGTAACTTACTGGGCTGGAAGTGCTGGACAATACTCTGGGGCTTATTCATTCTCTGGCCCGTGTGCCAGGAATTGACAAGCTTCCTGCTGAATCATATAAACATTTTCGGGGAGGGACCTCCTTAAGGTGTTTCAGGAATCCTTTTATTGTTATTTGTTGCTTAGTCGTAGCAAGCAGGGTTGGGTAGGTTACTTTGTAAATGTAATCCGTAACAGTTTCTAGTTACCTGTCCAAAATTGTAATCAGTAATTTAACTTTTGTATTACCCAAACTCAATAACGTAATCTGATTACTTACTTTTTGATTACTTTCCCCTTAAGAAGCATTAGAAGAAGGCAAAAAGGATCCATCAAACGCATTTGGTGGGTCATCATAGTGGTCTCTGAGTTCAATCAAATCAAATCAAATCAAATCAAATTTTATTGGTCACATGCGCTGAATACAACAGGTGCAGACATTACAGTGAAATGCTTACTTACAGCCCTTAACCAACAGTGCATTTATTTTTAACAAAAAAAGTAAAAATAAAACAACAACAAAAAAAGTGTTGAGAAAAAAAGAGCAGAAGTAAAATAAAGTAACAGTAGGGAGGCTATATATACAGGGGGGTACCGTTGCAGCGTCAATGTGCGGGGGCACCGGCTAGTTGAGGTAGTTGAGGTAATATGTACATGTGGGTAGAGTTAAAGTGACTATGCATAAATAATTAACAGAGTAGCAGCAGCGTAAAAAGGATGGGGTGGGGGGGGCAGTGCAAATAGTCCGGGTAGCCATGATTAGCTGTTCAGGAGTCTTATGGCTTGGGGGTAGAAGCTGTTGAGAAGTCTTTTGGACCTAGACTTGGCACTCCGGTACCGCTTGCCGTGCGGTAGCAGAGAGAACAGTCTTTGACTAGGGTGGCTGGAGTCTTTGACAATTTTGAGGGCCTTCCTCTGACACCGCCTGGTATAGAGGTCCTGGATGGCAGGAAGCTTGGCCCCAGTGATGTACTGGGCCGTACGCACTACCCTCTGTAGTGCCTTGCGGTCGGAGGCCAAGCAGTTGCCATACCAGGCGGTGATGCAACCAGTCAGGATGCTCTCGATGGTGCAGCTGTAGAATTTTTTGAGGATCTGAGGACCCATGCCAAATCTTTTCAGTCTCCTGAGGGGGAATAGGCTTTGTCGTGCCCTCTTCACGACTGTCTTGGTGTGTTTGGACCATGATAGTTCGTTGGTGATGTGGACACCAAGGAACTTGAAGCTCTCAACCTGTTCCACTACAGCCCCGTCGATGAGAATGGGGGCGTGCTCAGTCCTCTTTTTTTTCCTGTAGTCCACAATCATCTCCTTTGTCTTGGTCACGTTTAGGGAGAGGTTGTTGTCCTGGCACCACACGGCCAGGTCTCTGACCTCCTCCCTATAGGCTGTCTCATCGTTGTCGGTGATCAGGCCTACCACTGTTGTGTCGTCGGCAAACTTAATGATGGTGTTGGAGTCGTGCCTGGCCATGCAGTCATGGGTGAACAGAGAGTACAGGAGGGGACTGAGCACGCACACCTGAGGGGCCCCCGTGTTGAGGATCAGTGTGGCAGATGTGTTGTTACCTACCCTTACCACCTGGGGGCGGCCCGTCAGGAAGTCCAGGATCCAGTTGCAGAGGGAGGTGTTTAGTCCCAGGATCCTTAGCTTAGTGATGAGCTTAGAGGGCACTATGGTGTTGAATGCTGAGCTGTAGTCAAGGAATAGCATTCTCACGTAGGTGTTCCTCTTGTCCAGGTGGGAAAGGGCAGTGTGGAGTGCAATAGAGATTGCATAATCTGTGGATCTGTTGGGGCGGTATGCAAATTGGAGTGGGTCTAGGGTTTCTGGGATAATGCTGTTGATGTGAGCCATGACCAGCCTTTCAAAGCACTTCATGGCTACAGACGTCAGTGCTACGGGTCGGTAGTCATTTAGGCAGGTTATCTTAGAGTCCTTGGGCACAGGGACTATGGTGGTCTGCTTGAAACATGTTGGTATTACAGACTCAGTCAGGGACATGTTGAAAATGTCAGTGAAGACACTTGCCAGTTGGTCAGCACATGCTCGGAGTACACGTCCTGGTAATCCGTCTGGCCCTGCGGCCTTGTGAATGTTGACCTGCTTAAAAGTCTTACTCACATCGGCTACGGAGAGCGTGATCACATAGTCATCCGGAACAGCTGGTGCTCTCAGGTCAGAGTTGTGGTCAGACGGAGGTGGAACAACATAAACTTAGGCGGTTTTTCAATGTAATGTCATTGAGGAAACAGAAAAGTGTTATCTATCTAAATTTAAAAGTCATCCTAGATGCAATCATCTAGTTTTTCAAAAGTAGCTGTAATCTGATGACAAAGTTTTGCTGGTAACGTAACTCATTACACGTTTCTTTTTTTTTTGTAAACAGATTACTCCCCAACCCTGGTAGCAAGCAGTGCTGTCTTTATTGCAAAATGTGGGGAATTGGGTTTTCTATAAAATTGGAGGCCAGGAGAGGAGAGGAGAGGAAAGGAGAAGGACTTCATCATATAGTAGCACTGAAGAGACTCTAGGGAGTTTTTCCTAGCCACTGTGCTTCTACATCTGCATTGCTTGCTCTTTGGGGTTTTATGCTGGGTTTCTGTATAAGCACTTTGTGACATCTGCTGATGTAAAAAGGGCTTTATAAATAAATTGTATTGATTGATTGACTCTTCACCCAGCTCCAAGTCTCAGAAATACTCTGGGGTAGGATGCATCCAGGTGTACTTCCCTCACAAACACACACACACACAAAACAAACACACACACACACACACACACACACACACACACACACACACACACACACACACACACACACACACACACACACAGGAGAATTGGACATTTAAATGAGGTCTAGGACACAATGCAGAGTGATTGGCAGTAGGGGGGTGTGTATTGATGGGAGGACTCTGTGAGGAACTGATAACAGCTGTCTTATTCACTCACTGGAGGAGGGGAGAGCATAAACACACACTTTACTTGTAGTGACACACACACACACTCCCATAAACACACTCAGACACACACACACACACACACACACTCCCACATACACACTTAGACACACACACACACACACACACACACTCCCATATACACACTCAGACACACACACACACACACACACATACACACACACATGGACTGGCACACACATTCAGACATACATAAGGGGGCATTCATACAGAAGCAAACACGTACACACTGATTAAATAAGATTAACCAATCATGTTGTGGTAAACCAATTTGACACACACACACACACAAACACACACACACACACACACACAAACACACAGATATTTTTCAGGCTGACTAGTTGCATTACTAATTTCCCCACAAACATCCTGCTGGGGAGTTTCAGTATTCCCAAACGAACCATTGGAGCTTGACTCCCCTCCAAGTCCCAGATGAAACACACACACACACACTGTGAAGTATTGCTCTCTCAACACTGTCCCGTCTCCCCCTGGGCCAGACCACATGCCTGCCTGCCTTCTGTCCAGCCCCAATCAATTACACACACACACGCCCCTGTAGAATCTTATGAAACATTCATCAAGCAGCATCTCCACTAATGAACGAGAGTCAACAATGAATTATGGATCATATTCTAATGGTTTACCTTCCTCACTAATTACAGAAATGTAAATGGGAAACAAATGATTATATTCTAATGACTCTGCTGAGTTTGAGCCCCTGGGAACTGGAAGAGTTTCAGACTGACTGACATAGAAGGAGATAGAGGGAGAGAGAGGGGAAGAGGGTTGTAAGGTGAGCGACAGAGAGAGAGATAAAGACAGAGGGTGAGAGAGAGAAAGACAGAGGGAGAGAGAGAGAAAGACAGAGGGAGAGAGAGAGAAAGACAGATGGAGAGAGAGAGAAAGACAGAGAGAGAGAGAGAGAGAGAGAGAGAGAGAAAAGGTATTTTAGACTATCGAGCCTCATCCCTAAGCATAGAGGGCTGACATACCTGTTGTGGCACACCTTTGAACTTGAAATGGAAAACTACATACAATACAACTCTTTCTGTCATATACAAAATTCAACAAGCTCTCACAGTCTCACATCAGAATTAGACGTTCTTCCATGTTTCTCAAACGTCAACATTTCTACAAGTTTAAAATTAAGTTTAGGCATTAACTCCAAATGTGTAAGATTAGGGTTAAGTTTAGGCATTAACTACAAAATCTTAAGATTAGGCATTAACTCTGAATGGTTATGGTAAGGGTTAAGGTTTGGCATAGGTTTAAAACAAAAATCGCAAAAACAACTTACTATCGCTGGATTTGAACACGCAACCTTTTACATCAGCGGCAGATGCTTACGCCCATTCATCATCCACAATGCCCTAGCAAAGCTGAAACCTACTTGAAGGTAACAGCGCTCACTGTTGCCCTTAGTGGCCAGATATGGATGGACGTCGAATATTGACTTGTATCACAGGTGACCTGGCTGACAGAATTGCCAATTGATAACCTTTTTACATATCTTTAATGATACACACATACACACACACACCACAGGAGGTTGGTGGCACCTTAATTGGGGAGGGCGGGCTCATGGTAATGACTGCCATTCAATTTGCGCCGTTCCGGCCATTATTATGAGCCGTCCTCCCCTCAGCAGCCTCCACTGATACACACACACACACATACACACTCTCACAAACAAACACACACACTCATATACTCTCACACACAAAATGCCCCCTGTGCAAGTCCACACACAAAAACACTTCATCAACGCAATGGTCAAGGTGGAGACATCTCCTGCAATCTGTCTCCCAGAGTATTGGCTCCTGAGGGTTGCTTTATGCTCCAACCGAAGATGTGTGTGTATGTGTTTGAATTAGCAGAAGCTCATCCTGCAGTCAGAAAGGGTTTGGGCTGATGTGCTTAGTGACATCTCTCTCCTCCTTTTATCCTCCCCATCTCCATCCATTCATCCATCCATCCATCCATCATCCTCCTTTAATAGCCTGCTAGGAAACCTGATGCCTTTCATTAGCACAGAAAAATTATGTGTGTGTGTGTGTGTGTGTGTGTGTGTGTGTGTGTGTGTGTGTGTGTGTGTGTGTGTGTGTGTGTGTGTGTGTGTGTGTGTGTGTGTGTGTGTGTGTGTGTGTGTGTGTGGAGGGGAGAGACAATCAGCGATGCCAAAACCAGACAGCCACTTACCTCCAGGCGCTCAAACACACATACACACACACACGAGAGGGAAACATATAATTGAGACATCGTAGAGGGGATTGGACAAAACAGCCCATTATGGAGCTGAATAGAGAACTGATTAGATGTCTTCTCTGCATTTACAACCTCCACACACACACTCACACACACACATTCCTCCAGGGAGAATGTGTCTAACAGTAAGCATACAAACCAACCATCCAATATCCCTCTTTCATTCCCCCTTCTTACTGTTTACCAACCAATCACACAGAACAAAATTACTACCTCATACACACACACACACACACACACACACACACACACACACACACACACACACACACACACACACACACACACACACACACACACAGTAATACCAATCAGTAGGGTAGACTAGAGAGGAAGGTATGAGGAAAATCTATATTTCACCTGGGTTTGTTGTTTGGGTGGTTGTGTGTTTTGTCATTAGGCCTAACCCCTGTGGCTGGGCTACACCTAATCAGGTTGTTTTGTGTGTGTGTGTGTGTGTGTGTGTGTGTGTGTGTGTGTGTATGTCATGGCTTTTCTTTATCTATAAGCCAATGCTTCTGACTCACTATTATAATCCTCATTCTCATCTCCTCCACTAACAGGCTAGCAACAGCTATCATGTCTTGAAACACCTCAGTGATGACATCAGACATGGACAGAGACCAGTCCTTCACCTCTAAAACAGTTCAGAGGTCACATGGCTCTGCTGACGAGTATTTTTCTCCGCTCATACAGGAGTAATAAAGGCCTTTCAGTCCAGGCCTGTATTATTGTTTTTATTGTGATTTATCAGGGTGTGCTGCAGCCCCCTCAGCACCCATACTTCCCACAGCTATGAGAGGTCATCTTTACAGAGTTGTATGAGGAAACATAGAGACTACAAGGTTCCGAGTAGTTACTTATCATGTAATACAGCAGACTCAAGACCACACAGTTAAACAAAAGGTTGCCATTTAATTTATTACACCAGTGTTCCCCAACTCCAGTCCTCCAGTACCCCCAACAGTACACATTTTCATTGTAGCCCTGGACAAGCACACCTCATTCAGCTCATTGAGGGCTTGATGATTAGTTGACAAGTTGAATCAGGTGTGCTTGTCCAGGGCTACCACAAAAATGTGTGCTGTTGGGGATACTGGAGGACTGGAGTTGGGGAACACTGGAGGACTGGAGTTGGGGAACACTGGAGGACTGGAGTTGGGGAACACTGGAGGACTGGAGTTGGGGAACACTGGAGGACTGGAGTTGGGGAACACTGGAGGACTGGAGTAGGGGAACACTGGAGGACTGGAGTTGGGGAACACTGGAGGACTGGAGTTGGGGAACACTGGAGGACTGGAGTTGGGGAACACTGGAGGACTGGAGTAGGGGAACACTGGAGGACTGGAGTTGGGGAACACTGGAGGACTGGAGTTGGGGAACACTGGAGGACTGGAGTAGGGGAACACTGGAGGACTGGAGTTGGGGAACACTGGAGGACTGGAGTTGGGGAACACTGGAGGACTGGAGTTGGGGAACACTGGAGGACTGGAGTTGGGGAACACTGGAGGACTGGAGTTGGGGAACACTGGAGGACTGGAGTTGGGGAACACTGGTGTAATAAATGAAATTGTTACAGGAGTGGGTCGCAGTTCCAGAGCGATCCACTAGGTGTCATCCTCCGACAGCCACAGGCTCCTCCTCACTCACAGTCTGGACTAATCATCTGCCTATTGGTGTCACCTGTGGCTATCTGATCACCTGTGTATTCATGCCCTCACTTCCCTGTGTTCCCTTGCTCAGTTTCCTTAATGTCAAGCAGTCCGTATCAGTGTCGGATCACGTGACGGAGTTACAGGTACTTGAGAAGTGTTCTCCCAGTGTCATTGTGTTTTTCCAGTCAGAGTTAGTATTTCATATTGTTTGTTGTCAGCCTGTTGTTTGGAGACCTATGTGCTCCTCATTTGTTTACGTGTATAGTCTGTTGTTTTGTATCCTGGCTTTTTTTACCACCAGTAAAGATCCTTGTTTCACCATCCTTGCCTACTGCCTACTGTCTATCCTGCACCGCACCTGGGTCACACCTCACACCAACCCTTACAGAAATGGCAACCTTTTGTTCGACTGTGTGGTTTTGAGTCTGCTGAAGACTCCTAGAGTGAGCATTGCAGGTGAGAAACGTGAGAGGGTGATCGAGTCAGTACATCTGACACAGGCACCTCGCCCCTAGCTGTGTCTTTATTCAACTCCTCACAACGCTCTATTCCCCTATCACAGCCTATGATGCTTTAATATCACTGCAGGTTTCTCAAATACACTACTGATACAGAAACTATTTGTCAAATGGGTAGACCATTGTGCTGGAGTCATTGTTATAATCGATGTCTAAGACGTGGTGGTATTTATTCCCAGCACCGCCAGACAAAGTGATGAGTCCAATTCCAAGTCAACCTATAGCCTGCAGCCCATAGGCACCTGTGTACATCTAAAAGGTGTAAGCATTCCAGAGGGCAAGCTGTAGCTATTACCATCCTTTCCCATCTAGATGAAGTGCCCAGGGGCTGGGGGTCGGTTTGGGATTGGGGTATGGATATGACCCTCTGATAGAGAAATAGCTCCACTGTCTGGTGAGGAGTAACTGCAGCTCTGCTCCGTATAACAAAGGCCCTCTGAAATACACTCAATAATAAACTCAGTTCCATTTCTATTACAAATCTACTGTCTCAGGCTTCACAACCCCTGAATGAACAAGCCTAGAGGAAGGTGGTAAGGGAAAACCACCTATACATTCAAAGCATAGAACAACGCTGTCACTTTTTATTGAAGAGGAAAACCCTGTGTCTGCAGTATTTGGTATAATGGCACCTTTGTCAGTGGAAAAGGTGCAGCGTGATAATGTTGCCTTACAGAACTACATCCAGGAAGTTGTCAGCAGGAATTCAGCAATTCGGGGGAGTGAATCTCGATACAACCCTGGCGAGTCTCTCACTCTCACTCACACACATGCACACACCCGAACCATTCAATCACCCCTGCTCTCTAACCCCTTCTTGTGTAGTCAGGCAGGCCTCTCAAATATCACTGACTCTATACAGGAGGGACAAAGCACTCGTTTGATAAGGAACAGCTTACATTGACTTTTGTGCTTTTGTATCCTCCCACAAAGACACACTTTGACCTGCCGGCTGAGTGAGAGGATTGGAAAACACTAAACAAACAACATGAGTTTTCTATCCAAAACGGAGCTGTATGGGTAAACCACTTCTCCAATCTTTTTGGCCCTATAACAAAGAACAAACAGCAAAAACATATACATGATCAAATACAAATACTATCGGCCAAAAGCTTCAGAACACCTACTCATTCAAGGGTTTTTCTTTATTTTGACTATTTTCTGCATTGTAGAATAATAGTAAAGACATCAACTATGAAATAACACATGTGGAATCATGTAGTAACCAAAAAAGTGTTAAACAAATCAAAATATATTTTATATTTGAGACTCTTCAAATAGCCACCCTTTGCCTTGATGACAGCTTTGCACACTCTTGGCATTCTCTCAACCAGCTTCACCTGGACTGCTTTTCCAACAGTCTTGAAGGAGTTCCCACATATGCTGAGCACTTGTTGGCTGCTTTTCCTTCACACTGCGGTCCGACTCATCCCAAACCAAATTTCATAGTTTTGATGTCTTCACTATTATTCTACAATGTAGAAAATAGTCAAAATAAAGAAAAACCCTTGAATAAGTAGGTGTTCTAAATCTTTTGACCGGTAGTGTACTGACCAAATGTCAAATTGGCTTTTTACCAAATTACCATACGACAGACCACGTATTCACCCTGTACACCCCAATTGACAAACAAACAAACCAAAACAAAGGCAAGGTTGTCTCATGCTTTGTTGATTTCAAAAAAATGTTTGACTCAATTTGGCATGAGGGTCTGCTATAGAAATTGATGGAAAGTGATGTTGGGGGAAAAAAATACCACATCATAAAATCCATGTACACAAACAACAAGTGTACGGTTAAAATTGACAAAAAACACACACATTTCTTTCCAGGGGCCGTGGGGTGAGACAGGGATGCAGCTTAAGCCCCATCCTTTTCAACATATATATCAACAAATTAGCGAGGGCACTAGAACAGTCTGCAGCACCCGGCCTCACCCTACTATAATCTGAAGTCAAATGTCTACTGTTTGCTGATGATCTGGTGCTTCTGTTCCCAACCAAGGAGGGCCTACAGCAGCACCTAGATCTTCTGCACAGATTCTGTCAGACCTGGGTCCTGACAGTAGATCTCAGTAAGACAAAAATAATGGTGTTCCAAAAAAGGTCCAGTTGCCAGGATCACATATATATATATTCCATCTAGACACCGTTGACCTAGAGCACACAAAAAACTATACATACCTCGGCCTAAACATCAACGCCACAGATAACTTCCACAAAGCTGTGAATGATCTGAGAGACAAGGCAAGAAGGGCCTTCTAATGCCATCAAAAGGAACATAAAATTTGACATACTAAAATCTGGCTAAAAATACTTGAATCAGTTATACAACCCATTGCCATTTATGGTTGTGAGGTCTGGGGTCTGCTCACCAACCAATAATTCACAAAATGGGACAAACACCAAATTGAGACTCTACATGCAGAATTCCACTAAAATATCCTCTGTGTACAACGTAAACACCAAATAATGCATGCAGAATTATTCCGATACCCGCTAATGATCAAAATCCAGAAAAGAGCCATTAAATTCTACACCCACCTAAAAGGAAGCGATTCCCAACCCTTCCATAACAAAGTGATCACCTACAGAGAGATGAACCTGGAGAAGAGTCCCCTAAGCAAACTGGTCCTGGGGCTCTGTTCACAAACACAAACAGACTCCACAGAGCCCCAGGACAGCAACACAATTAGACCCAACCAAATCATGAGAAAACAAAAATATAATTACATGACACATTGGAAAGAATTAACAAAACAAACAGAGCAAACTAGAATACTATTTGGCCCTAAACAGAGAGTACACAGTGGCAGAATACCTGAACACTGTGACTGACCCAAACTTAAGGAAAGCTTTGACTATGTACAGACTCAGTGAGCATAGCCTTGCTATTGAGAAAGGCCTCCGATGGCAGACCTGGCTCTCAAGAGAAGACAGGCTATGTGCACACTTCCCACAAAAGGAGGTGGAAACTGAGCTGCACTTCCTAACCTCCTGCCAAATGTATGACCATGTTAGAGACACATATTTCCCTCAGATTACACAGACCCACAAAGAATTCGAAAACAAACACAATTTTGATAAATATATTGGGTGAAATACCACAGTGTGCCATCAAAGCAGCAGGATTTGTGACCTGTTGCCACAAGAAAAGGGCAACCAGTGAAAAACAAACACCATTGTAAATATTTATTTTCCCTTTTGTACTTTAACTATTTGCACATAATATGACATTTGAAATGCACCTTCCAGGGAAGAAGCACGGGACACTTTTACACAGATTATGTACATGGCCTTCTTTCCCACCGCTTTGAACACCCCCAGCTCCGGGGTTTAGAAGGAAAGCAGCATCCCCTGGTCCTCCTCTAATGCCCCTGCTGCAGCACTAACATTCAGCGCAGGGAACACATAATCCAGACCCTCCGTCCACCGATCAGAATTGGAAGTATCAGTCACATACTGCCGATGAAGTACTGGCAAGGAATCCCAGACCTCAGCTACGACCTTCCTCAGTAGGCAAGATGATCGGATCCCTGCTCTTTCTCCCAGCTCCTCCAACGATCTGCTCCTGCTCCGCATCAGATGACCCAGCTTGGTACACCCCACTCCTAACAGGCATGAACGTAGGCTGGTTTAACCCATAGCACGGGACTGGATGACAGTGTAATAAAAAATAGGCTCTTCAAAAAGTCACATCCCTGGGGTCGTGCCGGGCATACGGGACATGTTGAAAACTCTCCAAGCCTGCATAACAGTCATAGAATGGAATCAGGTCAGCAAATCACCCCCCTCTAGCTTTAAGAGGAAAATGTGCTTGTCTAAGCCTAAACAGCCCGGTCTCATCAATGTGTAGGCTGTATCGACCCAGCTAGAACCGTTACTGTACAACAGTCTCTGGGCTGCTTGAAGCCGGAAAGCCATGATCCTAGAAGAAGTGTCCACCAGGCCTTGCCCACCCTGATGCAGCGGCAGGTACAGGGCTGCAGCTTTAATCCAATGTTGTCCAGACCAGAAGAAATTGACAAGGCTCCTCTGAATCTCTTGTATCAGACCTCCCAGTGGCTGGAAAATCATAAGTCTGTGCCACAGGGTAGAGGCGGCTAGGTTATTGGCTACCAGCACCCTTCCCCTATAAGACAGCTGGGGTAACACCCACTTCCACCCAGACAATCTGGCACACACCTTCTCCACTACACCCTCCCAGTTATTTTTTTGAAAGACATAGGAGCCTAGAAAACCCCCCAGTCTTCATCCCATCTCTGCCCCACTGAAGCCCCCCTGGTAACCGTGGAGCGAACCCTAGCTGAAGCTGACCTGCCCACAGTGATTCACTCTTTTCCAAATTAACTCCAGCTGAGGAGGCCCCCTCATACATCTTTAAAGCGTTTGAGAGAACCTTAACATCCTCACCCCCTGTAATAAAAACTGTCACGTCATCTGCATACGCAGACAGTGCAATCATGGGACCCTTCATAACCCCTGGCACAGAGAAACCAGTAAGCCTCGCTCTTACAAAACAAAGCATTGGTTCAATTACCAGACAATATAACTGTCCTGAAATTGGGCATCCCTGCCTAATACCCCTTTGGACAGGGATGGGGCAGTTCAAACCACCCCCCACCTTCACCATACATGAGGCCCCAGCATACAGTAAACTCATCCAAGACAAAAAAAACATCCCCAAACCCAAAGGCTTTCATTGCTTTGAACAAGTACTGGTGGTCCACACGGTCAAAAGCCTTCTCCTGATCCAAAGAAAGCAAACCCACATTCACATCAGACAGTTTCCAAATGTCTAAAACATTTCTTATTAGAAACAAGTTATCAACAATAGAGAGGTCAGGTACACAGTAAGACTGGTCCTTGTGGACTAACAGCCTCAGATATTCTTTCAACCTGTTTGAGAGACACTTAGATATAATTTTATATTCTGCACACAGCAATGCAACAGGTCGCCAGTTTTTTTAAAGAGCCAAATCCCCCTTTTTTTGCAACAATGAAAGCACAGCACGTTGACAGGATACAGGAAGAGAACCCTCAAGAAAAGATTCACACACCACTTCATAAAAATCCCCCACATTAGACCCCCAAAAGTGCTTATAGAAATCAGATGGTAAACCACCGATGCCAGGGGCTCGGTCTGATGAAAGCTGCATAACTGCAGTGGACAGCTCCTGCAGAGTAATGTCAGAGTCCAAAGCAGCTCTCTGCTCAGGGCCCAATTGAGGAAGTCCATGTAACAACTGTTCAGCACACAAAGGATCACAATCCTCCACCTTATAGAGGGCAGAGTAGAAATCCACGGCATGTTGGCTTATCTCACCATCATCCGTGGTCACCTTCCCATCAGGGAGATGAAGGCAGACCATCTGTTTTCGTTGCAATGTCGACTGCCCTAGGTTTTTTTTTTTAAGCGCTAGGAGCATCCATATCCTTGAGGGTTGCAAAGTGAGGCCTAATCAATGCACCCTTCACTCTTTCCTGTAAAAACGACCTCAGTTCATGTCTCTTGTCCTGTACGTTCATGACTAGTCTGGGGTCATTCTGAGTGAGCAACTTCAATTCAATAGATTTGATGTCCTGTTCAAGGGCCCTGATAGTCTCTTTAACTTCAATACTAGACAGAGCGGTATACTGTTGACTAAACACACGTATTTGGGCCTTCCCAACCTCCCATCATTGTCTCAAGGACTCAAAATTCCATTTAATAACCCTACATTTTTCCCAAAACAACAACAACTTTTCACAAAACATGGCGTCATGTAATAACTTAACATTAAAATACTAATACGGTGATGACCTTCATGGACAGGACAAGTGAATGTCAGGAGTAATGTCACACCTTCCAACCCTACCACAGTAGTGCTCAGATACAGACAACCTGTCTAACCTTGCTGCACTGACACGACCTTCATTCACTTTTAGCCATGTGTACTGCCTAACTTTTGCATTTCTTACCCTCCACACATCAGAAAGCTCAAACTCAGTTAGTAGACCAGACAGACAAATTGCTGATCGCAGGTGAGGTTCTTCAGCAGTGCGATCAACAGTAAAATCAACTGTACAGTCCCCCTAAAACCATACACCCCTCTTGGTCACACTGTCTTAAGGTTTTCTTTTTTAAAATCAAATACAGCAATACGCTCTGTACCCTCATTAGAAGCATAAACATTACAACAACAAAAAATCTATAACAACATCCGACTTGACCAATAGCACCCGACCCTTGACAATCTCTGTTATAGACACACAGTCACTCCTAAGCCTAAGGAAAACAAAATTGCCACCACAGCACTGAAATTAGTACCATGACTGAGTATATGCTGCCCCTCCCACCACATACCCCAGTCAACCTTATTAGCCTCATCACTATGTATCTCCTGTAGAAAAACTACGTTAAGCCTTTTCTGTTTTATTACTTCTAATACCCAAGGCCTCTTATTCCTGTCCCTTCCCCCATTAATATTGAGAGAACCTACCCTTAGTACCTCCATATAGAAAAGAGAAAGGAAAAACAGAAGAAACCGCAGAGAAACCAGACAAAGAGAAAAAAACACCCTATGAGTCATGATAATCATCATTGTTTTAATTTTCTCTTAACCTTACCACGTTTCCCACTACCTTTTGCTGCCATGACAGCAGTAACACATTTTCTCAAGTGGAAACGCTTCTTCACACTCAACTGGTCTAACCCCACCGTCTTCTGTAACACGACAGCTGACCTCACAAACGTATCAACATCAAAACAATCTGCCAATTTAACAGATTTCCAAAATTCTGATCCAGGAACCCATTTACTTCATCTAGATTGTAAATTGAGTTGTCGCCAGCTGCTATCATATCAACAGAGATATCACAAATGACCATATCCTTCTCCTGATCCTCCTCAACTGAGGCCATAGACCCCTGACTCCCCTCTGCCACATCCCGCTCAACACTCCCCACTTGCACCCCATCACTTGTACCGGGCATCTCCTCCACTACCACCTGAACCCCCTCCTGTACCCCATTACTCGTAATGGACATCTCCTCCACTACCTGGGAGAATAGCTCCACCTGAACCCCCTCCTGTACCCCATCACTTGTCCTGGGCATCTCCTCACCAGTCTGTGGAAATGGCTCCCCAGATCCGTCCTTACCTCCTACAACAATATCTTTCTGCTGCACATCAGACGCTATGTTCCCCTCTGGTACAAGCTGCAACTCAGTACCCTCAACACGGACAACTTGTTCCTCAGCAACAGGTGCTTGTGGCTGCTCTACCACTGTCGGCCCACCTCTCCCTACATCAGTGGGCCCATGCGTTATGAGGACAACCTGCCTTCACCCTTTTCGGGCAGCATGTCGCTTATGGCCGACATGCGCACACTCAAAACACCGTTACTAGCATAAGACATATACAGTCGGTTGTCATACTCCAAAAACATAAACACCTGTCGCCAAAACAACATAACCTGTTTCAGAGCCGGGTGTTTGCAACCCAACAGGACAATCTTAATTGCACGTGCAACCTTCCCAAACCAGAATAATTCATGCTCCAATAGCTCATTGGGAATAAACGGTGGTACATTCGAAATCGTTACCTTTGTTTACAGAGAAAAAAGCGACGTAACTTGAATAAACATACCTTTAAGAAGTACACCATGCTCAATCATTCGATCGACAAGACACTCTTCTTTAAGAAAAACCACCACCGCTTTATTCATCCGCAACGCATAAGCAACATTTTCATAGCCTACCTTCTCTCCTACGGCGACCAGAAACTCCTCAACAGTGACAGTAGCTTCAGTAACACACCTGAAGCCATGCCGAAGTGACAGGGAAGGCGTCCCCATGTGGGTCGCTATCCCCACCAAAACCAGGGCAATTCCAACAAGAAATACAATATACCTAATTCTACCACTTAAACAAAAAATAGAAAAAGGAAAACCACCAAGAAAAGAAAAGTCGCTCATACAATTCTCAGCATGCACCAAACACTCCCAGTATATATATATATATATATATATATATATATATAGAGAGAGAGAGAGAGAGAGAGAGAGAGAGAGAGAGAGAGAGAGAGAGAGAGAGAGATATGAGAGAGAGAGCGAGAGAGCGAGAGAGAGAGAGAGAGAGAGAGAGATATGAGAGAGAGAGAGAGAGAGAGAGAGAGAGAGAGAGAGAGAGCTGCTGACAGCTTCCTAAACTGATTGACTAAAATCTCTATGTATATCACTGGAAGTGACTCTTAGGAAGAATCGTATGAAGATGACAGAATACACACTAATGCTAACAACATTAATTCAGCACTATAGGTGATAAATGTAAACATGAATAGACGACGTGAATGTACATTTACACTCCACTCCATCCCTGTGGTGTAAGGACAATGGAGTGTCAGTAGCAGTGACGTTAGGGATGGAGCGGTTGGCTGTGGAGAAGCTGAGGACATTGCACTGTGGTGTGAATGCATAAAAGCATGGGACAGCATGATGTGGCGGCATGGGGACAGATGTGTGTGTCGGTCATTACTGTAATCGCTCTGTTTACTCTGTTCACTCAGTGAGGGACGGCTGGTCAACGCCATCTTGACAAACACAAACACACACACACAAACTCTCTCTCTCTCTCAGACACACAATCACACACACACACACAAACACACTCTCTCTCTCTCACACACACACATAAACTCTCTCTCTCACACACACACGCACACACATAAACAGTAACACACATGTACACACTCTCACACACACACACACACACTTTCCAAACCAGCCCTCTGCGGATAGCGATGTCCAACTGGCCAGCCTCACCATAGTAACTCAGGAGGAAAGCCTGCTCTGTGTGTGTGTCAGCGTGCACGTGTATGCCTGTATTTTCCCTGGAGTGCCAAGGAGCCACGATAAACATGGCCCTGGAAGGAAGGACTTCGCGAAGGACAGAGTGAAAGACAGAGAGAAAAACAGATTGAAGGACAGAGGCAGTAAGAGTATAAAAGAGAGAGAGACAAAGTGTGTGTTAGAAAGACAGAGAGAAAGAGAGATAGAGATTGTAGAGATAAAGAGAGAGAGAGAGAGAGAGAGTAAGGAGAGAGAATCATAAAACTCAATCTCCATATAATGTCCTTCCTCTTAAAGAGGAGAGGAGTGGTGGAGTGAAGAGGAGAGGAGAGGTGAAGAGGAGAGGTGGAGTGAAGAGGAGAGGTGGAGTGAAGAGGAGAGGAGAGGTGGAGTGAAGAGGAGAGGTGAAGATGAGAGGAGAGGTGGAGTGAAGAGGAGAGGTGAAGTGAAGAGGAGAGGTGGAGTGAAGAGGAGAGGAGAGGTGGTGAAGGGGAGAGGTGGAGTGAAGAGGAGAGGAGAGGTGAAGAGGAGAGGTGGAGTGAAGAGGAGAGGTGAAGTGAAGAGGAGAGGTGGAGTGAAGAGGAGAGGAGAGGTGGAGTGAAGAGGAGAGGAGAGGTGAAGAGGAGAGGAGAGGTGAAGTGAAGATGAGAGGTGGAGTGAAGAGGAGAGGAGAGGTGGAGTGAAGAGGAGAGGAGAGGTGAAGAGGAGAGGTGGAGTGAAGAGGAGAGGTGAAGTGAAGAGGAGAGGTGGAGTGAAGAGGAGAGGAGAGGTGGTGAAGGGGAGAGGTGGAGTGAAGAGGAGAGGAGAGGTGGTGAAGAGGAGAGGTGGAGTGAAGAGGAGAGGTGTGGAGTGAAGAGGAGTGTGAGGGAGCCTAGGGAGCGTGAGGGAGGCCAGGGCTGAATAGGAGCAGTTTGCTCGCGAGGCGCCACGTAGCCATGGCAACTACCAAGAGAGAGCTTGGAGAGGGGTAGAGAGAAGAGGAGAGAAGTGGAGAAGGAGAGAAAGGTTGCAGGCTAACACTAACATCTACATAGAAATGATGCCCTGCTTGGCTCCACTAGTCCGCTGTACTCAGACTGAGATCAGAGTAGCTAACTACTGGTTTTGGTCTCAGTCAACATCAGCCTCACTGGCCTGGTTTAGTAAGGTAACTCTCTCTCTCTCTCTCTCTCTCTCTCTCTCTCTCTCTCTCTCTCTCTCTCTCTCTCTCTCTCTCTCTCTGCTCCCTCTCTCGCCTCGCCATCTCTCTCCTCCCTCTCTCCCATCTCTCTCCTCCTCCTTCTCTCTCCATCTCTCGCCTCCCTCTCTCTCCATCTGTCTCTCTCTCGCTCTATCCATCTCTCTGCTCTCTCCTTTTCTCTCCTCCCTCTCCGCTCCCTCTGTCGCCATCTCTGCTCCCCCTCTCTCAATTCAATTCAATTCAATTCAAGGGGCTTTATTGGCATGGGAAACATGTTTATATTGCCAAAGCAAGTGAAATGGATAAACAAAAGTGAAATAAACAATAAAAAGTGAACAGTAAATATTACACTCACATAAGTTCCAAAATAATAAAGACATTTCAAATGTCATATTATGTCTATATACAGTGTTGTAACATTGTGCAAATAGTTAAAGTACAAAGGGGAAAATAAATCAACATAAATATGGGTTGTGTTTACAATGGTGTTTGTTCTTTACTGGTTGCCCTTTTCTTGTGGCAACATGTCACAAATATTGCTGCTGTGATGGCACACTGTGGTATTTCACCCAATAAATATGGGAGTTTATCAAAATTGGATTTGTTTCTCTCTCCATCTCTCTCCTACATCTCTCTCTGCTCCCTCTCTCTCCCTCTGTCTCCATCTATCTGCTTCTCTGTTCCCTCTTTCCATCACTCTGCTCCCTCTCTCTCCAAAACTCTGCTCCCTCTCTCTCCATCACTCTTCTCCCTCTCTCTCCATCACTCTGCTCCCTCTCTCAGCACTCTGCTCCCTCTCTCTCCATCACTCTGCTCCCTCTCTCTCCATCACTCTGCTCCCTCTCTCTCCATCACTCTTCTCTCTCTCTCATCACTCTGCTCCCTCTCTCTCCATCACTCTGCTCCCTCTCTCTCCATCACTCTGCTCCCTCTCTCTCCATCACTCTGCTCCCTCTCTCAGCACTCTGCTCCCTCTCTCTCCATCACTCTGCTCCCTTTCTCAGCACTCTGCTCCCTCTCTCTCCATCACTCTGCTCCCTCTCTCTCCGTCACTCTGCTCCCTCTCTCTCCGTCAATCTGCTCCCTCTCTCTCCATCACTCTGCTCCCTCTCTCTCCATCAATCTGCTCCCGCTCTCCATCACTCTGCTCCCTCTCTCCTTCTCTCTGCTCCCTCTCTCTGCTCTCTCTCTGCTCTCTCTCTCTCTGCTCTCTCTCCATCACTCTGCTCCCTCTCTCTCCATTTCTCTGCTCCCTCTCTCCATCACTCTTACTCCTCTCTCTGCTCTCTCTCTCTGCTCTCTCTCTGCTTCCTCTCTCTGCTCTCTCTCTCTCTCTCTCTCTCTGCTTCCTCTCTCTGCTCTCTCTCTCTCATCACTCTTCTCCCTCTCTCTCCATCACTCTGCTCCCTCTCTCTCCATCTCTCTGCTCTCTCTCTCTCCATCTCTATGGACCCTGTCTCATCTGTATGCTGAGAGATAGCTAGCTATCTTTTTTTCTCTCTCCGCCCTTCTCTCTCCAGTAGTCCCGGTGGACAGGCTGTGACATTGGGTGTGAGGTCAGAGAGATGGGCAGCAGTGGTCTGTCTCTCAGCACTGTGAAATGGCTTTAGCTACAGTACAGCTCAGGGGACAGACACTGGCAGACAGAGAGAGACGCAGATAATTTACATTTAGTCCAGGATTTTGGGTTAGTACACCACAAATGGCACAACTACCAGAGAAAAGTGCATAGTTCTGGTGTCGAAAGCATCAATGAATGGATATTTCAAACGGTTTATCAAATATGGCCACAAGAGGGGCGGGGCACGCGTAGACAAGATGGCGTATTGAATAGAAAGCAGTACAAAACACCTCAAGATAAAAACATAATATTCCAAATCAGTAAGTTAGACTAAATATTAGCATTTCATATATTCGCAGTTAATATAATTCAATCTGGATAATAACACAAAACAGATCATAAGGCTAGAGAAATATATCGACAAATATTACAACAACACGCAACATCCAAACATGACTGAAGATAAGCGTGGAGAGCCAATCCCCAAAAGGAAACACGACTCATCGACTGATACAGATGATATATGCTTTTCACCACTGGGTATGGTAAGTGTGGAAAGCGACCTGTTGAAGTCGATAAATGACAAATTGGGCATACTAGAATTGGTCAGTAAAGACGTAAAAGAGTTGAAAGCGAGTCTTCAAATGGGTGACGAAAAAGCTTTGGTAATGGAGAAAGAAACCAAAAAATTAAAAGTGACAGTCTCTAAAATGGAAACGGACGTTAGGGAACTAAAAAAGGAGAACAACCTTCTGAGAGAAGCCTTACTAGACATCCAAACTAGATCGATGAGGGAAAATCTAGTACTTACGGGTATTCAGGAAAAGGAGGGAGAAATAACAGAGAATATTATGAAGGACTTCCTGCATACAGCGCTACAAATCCCACTCGAGGCTGTCGATAAAATCCAACTCAAATGTCTACACCATTTCGGAAAAAGAGGACAGAAATATGAGCGCCCAATCGTTGCCAAATTTGCTTTTTTTAAAGATAAAGCTATGGTGAAAAGCCTAGGAAAAAGACTTGCTGGCACGAAAATAGGCATGAATGATCAGTTCCCGAGGGAGATTGTAGAAAGGCGCAAAGTTCTGTATCCAATCTTCAAGGAAAACAGATTAAAAGGGAAACGTGTTGCACTCGTGGTGGATAAACTATATATTGACAACTAAATGTTCAGAGACACAAAGACTACTCCATGGCTATTCTAAAAGTTGTAATAGAGGAGTCGAATATTGGAGCACCTGATACTAGCAATGATAGGGATTGTAAAATTAAATAACATTTATAGTAAGTATAATGTTTTATAAAAGGATAAAACGTATAATACATCTTTAAATACAAATAATTAGAACATGGCTTTTTTGGCGGGAGGTTGTTGTGGTTGGTCCTGTGTTCTCTCTGGCATCCTTTCCCCCTTGCGGCAGATGTGGATGCGGGTGCGTTTGCACGCTCTGCCCATTTCTTCCGCACTCAACCATGTGGGGTGCATTTTTGTGTTTGAAAAGGTGCGGCGTTAAGTGAGTGAGAGGGGAAATGGTTGCATATCCCAGAGCCGACCGGGGGTCTATGAGCAGGGGTAGTGAGAGAGAGCTTTCAATTTTGTGTAGATGAGGGATATACATTTTTAAATATAGTATACATCTAATCAAATTTTTCATTGTCCTATCATGATGGAAAGATCCCTAACCCTATAACCTGGACACCCACCTGAGCGACCCATACACCAAAGAGAAGTTCACATCTCTTTTATGGACCTGCTGTGAGTATGCAGCCTAAACAGAGAAATAAATGTGGTCAGAGACCTACTTGAGCAGCACCGCCCCCTCAAGATTCTGAGCCTGCCTGGCAGGGTTGGTCCTACAAAGCCAGAGCCCCCTGATGGGAGAGCATAATATACAAGGAAATTCTCAAAGCTGCTAATGAGAACCTTGACGACCTTTTACCTAGCCGGTGGGGATTCCGGTGGGGTACGTCCACCCAGGTAGTGGCAGTGCTGGCAACACTGGCTGCAGTAACCCATGGGGAGGGGGTCACACTCGGACAATCAGAGAGGGGGTTTATCATTGTGGCCCAGGTGGCACAAAATAATCAAAGGTCTGACCGCACGGAGATGCTTGGGAAAATGGTTACAACAGGGGATCAGAGTGTTTGTGTCTCAGAAGAAGAGGGTGGATCTGATCTCCATCAACTAGGACTTGACATAGATTAAGTAGATTAATCAAATCTCACATTGTTATCAATTTCTGCTCAATCTGCATGCTTTCTCAATCAGCTTTAACTGTATGTGCACTCATAAATCAGGTTATTTATCGAGTTGGGCTCTGGGATATAACAGCGGTTGAGTATCTGATTTTATGGTGGATTGTGGAGGAGGGGGGTTGAGTGTGTTGGAGTATGTGAGTATGTGCGTGTGTGCTTGTCTGGCATCTGTTGTGGGGGGGGGGGGGGGATGTTGGGGGGGGGGGGGGGGTAAATGTAATGTAATTAAATGTAATACAATGTCAATCCGGGTTATATGTTAGAATCCTACGCGTGAACTGCCGACATTATTACGCATATTAATTGATAATGATGGAAAATAGGATATGCATAATTTTTTTTAAATAGTTATATAGATATATATATAGAGAGGTGAAAGCATTGGAAATGCTTTTGGCGGTTAATCTGCTTCTGTTTTGTGGATGGCACTGTGTGCTGTTTTCGATGGATGGGTCCTGGCCTCTCGGGGCCTTAGGGATCCGGAGGGACGTTGGTGGGATGCTGATCACTGGGATGACGGCTCAACTTGGGATGGGGAGGGGCTTTAGCGGGGGAATTAGTGGAGAACAATTGAAGGGTTACTCCGTAGCAATGCAAATATCACGGTACAGCTACAGTGGGGAGAACAAGTATTTGATACACTGCCGATTTTGCAAGTTTTCCTACTTACAAAGCATGTAGAGGTCTGTAATTTTTATCATAGGTACACTTCAACTGTGAGAGACAGAATCTAAAACAAAAATCTATTTTTAAGTAATTAATTTGCATTTTATTGCATGACATAAGTATTTGATACATCAGAAAAGCAGAACTTAATATTTGGTACAGAAACCTTTGTTTGCAATTATAGAGATCATACATTTCCTGTAGGTCTTGACCAGGTTTGCACACACTGCAGCAGGGATTTTGGCCCACTCCTCCATACAGACCTTCTCCAGATCCTTCAGGTTTCGGGGCTGTCGCTGGGCAATACGGACTTTCAGCTCCCTCCAAAGATGTTCTATTGGGTTCAGGTCTGGAGACTGGCTAGGCCACTCCAGGACCTTGAGATGCTTCTCACGGAGCCACTCCTTAGTTGCCCTGGCTGTGTGTTTCGGGTCGTTGTCATGCTGGAAGACCCAGCCACGACCCATCTTCAATGCTCTTACTGAGGGAAGGAGGTTGATGGCCAAGATCTCGCGATACATGGCCCCATCCATCCTCCCCTCAATACTGTGCAGTCGTCCTGTCCCCTTTGCAGAAAAGCATCCCGAAAGAATGATGTTTCCACCTCCATACTTCACGGTTGGGATGGTGTTCTTGGGGTTGTACTCATCCTTCTTCTTCCTCCAAACACGGCGAGTGGAGTTTAGACCAAAAAGCTCTATTTTTGTCTCATCAGGCCACATGACCTTCTCCCATTCCTCTTCTGGATCATCCAGATGGTCATTGGCAAACTTCAGACGGGCCTGGAAATGCGCTGGCTTGAGCAGGGGGACCTTGCGTGCGCTGCAGGATTGTAATCCATGACGGCGTAGTGTGTTACTAATGGTTTTCTTTGAGACTGTGGTCCCAGCTCTCTTCAGGTCATTGACCAGGTCCTGCCGTGTAGTTCTGGGCTGATCCCTCACCTTCCTCATGATCATTGATGCCCCACGAGGTGAGATCTTGCATGGAGCCCCAGACCGAGGGTGATTGACCGTCATCTTGAACTTCTTCCATTTTCTAATAATTGCGCCAACAGTTGTTGCCTTCTCACCAAGCTGCTTGCCTATTGTCCTGTAGCCCATCCCAGCCTTGTGCAGGTCTACAATTTTATCCCTGATGTCCTTACACAGCTCTCTGGTCTTGGCCATTGTGGAGAGGTTGGAGTCTGTTTGATTGAGTGTGTGGACAGGTGTCTTTTATACAGGTAACGAGTTCAAACAGGTGTAGTTAATACAGGTAATTACTGGTTGGTAGGTGATCAAATACTTATGTCATGCAATAAAATGCAAATTAATTACTTAAAAATCATACAATGTGATTTTCTGGATTTTTGTTTTAGGTTCCGTCTCTCACAGTTGAAGTGTACCTATGATAAAAATTACAGACCTCTACATGATTTGTAAGTAGGAAAACCTGCAAAATTGGCAGTGTATCAAATACTTGTTCTCCCCACTGTATCTTGACACTCAATCATTACGGTATTTTTTATTGGTAAATTTACAAACATATATAATGATAAATAGACTTGAAACTTGTATCTCATTATGGTGTATGGTGAAATAAGTATAGCCAGTTATAATTGTAATGGCTTAGCTGATAATAACAAAAGAAGAACAATATTTACATGGCTCAAAGAGAAGGAATATAATATCTGTTGTATACAGGAAACTCATTCAACAATTCGAGATGAAGTAGCGTGGAAAAAATAATGGGGGGGGAGGGGGGAATATACTTCTCCCATGGGCAAAGAAATTCAAAAGGGGTGATGATATTAATTAATAGTAATTTCGATCCGAATGTGCAAATTGTCAAAATAGATACGCAAGGTAGATGGATTATTTTAAATATGTTATTGGACCATAAACAGATATGGCTCATTAACCTTTACGGACCAAATAATGATGATCCACAATTCATTGACAATATATATAATAAATTATCAACCCTGCAAGCAATTCAAGACAATATTATTATGGTGGGGGATTATAATACTGTTTTAAATAGCTCAATGGACCATAAAGGAAATCACACCACAAACAATCACCCACATGCTCTTAAGGAAATTGTGAATGTCATGGATACATTAGAACTAGTAGATATATGAAGGCTTAAATATACTGATCTAGTGAGATATACATGGCGGAGACTGAATCAAACTAGTCGTCTTGACTTCTTTCTTATCTCATTCTCGTTGGCACCAAAAGTAAAAAAAATATTGATAGGGGACAGAATGCGGTCGGACCATCATATAATAGGCATATACATTACTCTTACTGAATTTCCACGTGGGCGAGGATATTGGACATTTAATCAAAGCCTATTGGATGATAATTTATTTATAATTAGAACAAAGGAATTTATAACTGACTTTTTCCAACATAACGAATCCCCTTATTGTATGGGACACCTTTAAATGTGCCTTTAGAGGCCATGCAATTCAGTACTCATCTCGAAAACAAAAGCAATTTAGGTCAAAAGAGTTTATACTAAGAAAGGAAATAGAAAGTCTAACAGAACAGATAGATGGCAATAAAAACTGTAACATAGAGGCTCAGAATAAATTAGAGGAAAAACAAAAAGAAATGGAGAAACTTATTCAAGAAAGATCAAGTGTAATATACTATAAAAAATAAAGCAAACTGGATGGAATATGGAGAAAAATGCACAAAATTATTTTTTTATCTTCAACATAGGAATGCTACCAAAAAGAACTTAATGAAACTGGTTACAATTGACGGAGTCACCCATAATTCACCAAATGATATTTTGAAGGAAGAAACAAAGTACTTTAAGCATAAGTTTTCTTTCAGTTGCCTCCATCTCCTCTAACTAAAGCTAATTGTAGAGATTTTTTTTCTATTGATAATGTCAAATTAACAGCCACACAGAAAGACTCATGTGAAGGTGAAATTACAGAGGAGGAACTTCTGGATGCAATTAAAGACTTTAAGTCTGGGAAAACTACAGGGTTGGATGGCATACCAGTCGAGGTATACCAAACCTTTTTTTGATATACTAAGAGGACCGTTATTAGCATGTTTTAACTACTCCTATGTAAATGGTAGATTATCTGACACTCAAGAAGAAGGTCTGATCTCATTATTACTGAAACAGGATACAAGTGGAAAATATAAAGATCCAGTCCATTTACAAAATTGGAGGCCCCTTACACTTCAGTGTCGTGATGCAAAAATCCGAGCAAAATGTATAGCGCATCGAATTAAAAAGGTATTGTCGGATATTATTCATTCTAATCAGACAGGTTTTTTACATGGAAGATACATTGGAGATAATATAAGGCAAGTATTGGAAACAATAGAACACTATGGAAAATATGGGAAACCAGGCCTGCTATTCATAGCAGACTTCGAAAAGGCATTTGATAAAGTTCGACTGGGGTTTATATATAAATGCCTGGAGCATTTCAATTTTGGAGAATCTCTTATAAAATGGGTCAAAATCATGTATAGTAACCCTAGGTGTAAAATAGTAAATACTGGCTATTTCTCAGAAAGTTTTAAACTGTCAAGAGGAGTGAAACAAGGTTGTCCACTATCGGCATATCTATTTATTGTGGCCATCGAGATGTTAGCTATTAAAATCAGATCCAATAATAATATCAGAGGATTAGAAATCCAGGGCTTAAAAACAAAGGTGTCATTGTACGCTGATGATTCATGTTTTCTTTTAAATCCACAACTAGAATCCCTCCACAGCCTCATAGAGGATCTAGATACATTTTCTAACCTCTCTGGATTACAACCAAATTATGACAAATGTACTATATTACGTATTGGATCACTAAAAAATACAATTTTTACATTACCATGTAGTTTACCAATAAAATAGTCTGATGGTGATGTGGATATACTCGGAATACATATCCCAAAGGAAATAAATGATCTCACTTCAATAAATTTTAATAGAAAGTTAGTAAAAATAGATAAGATCTTACTACCATGGAAAGGAAAATACCTGTCAATTTGTGGAAATATCACCCTGATTAACTCTTTAGTATTATCCCAGTTTACCTATTTGCTTATGGTCTTGCCTACGCCTAGCGAACAGTTTTTTAAATTATATGAGAAAAAAATATTCAATTTTATTTGGAACGGCAAGCCAGACAAAATTAAAAGGGCATATTTATATAATGAATATGAATTCGGAGGACAGAAATTATTAAATATTAAAGCATTAGACCTATCACTAAAAGCTTCAGTCATACAAAAGTTATACTTAAATCCGAACTGGTTCTCAAGCAAATTAGTAAGATTGTCTCACCCAATGTTCAAGAAAGGCCTTTTTCCCTTTATTCAGATTACAACAACTCATTTGTAGTTATTTGAAAAGGAAATCATCTCCCAAATATCACTATTTCTAAAACAAGCCATAGAAAGTTGGTTGCAATTTCAATTTAATCCTCCAGAAAAGACAGAACAAATAATGCAACAAATATTGTGGTTAAATTCAAATATACTAATTGACAAAAAACCTTTATTTTTCGACAGAATGTTTAAAAAAGGTATAATCTTCGTAAATGATATCATCGGTAGGACTGGTGGAGTTACAGTGAGGGAAAAAAGTATTTGATCCCCTGCTGATTTTGTATGTTTGCCCACTGACAAAGACATGATCAGTATATCATTTTAATGGTAGGTTTATTTGAACAGTGAGAGACAGAATAACAACAACAAAATCCAGAAAAACGCATGTCAAAAATGTTATAAATTGATTTGCATTTTAATGAGGGAAATAAGTATTTGACCCCTCTGCAAAACATGACTTAGTACTTGGTGGCAAAACCCTTGTTGGCAATCACAGAGGTCAGACGTTTCTTGTAGTTGGCCACCAGGTTTGCAGACATCTCAGGAGGGATTTTGTCCCACTCCTCTTTGCAGATCTTCTCCAAGTCATTAAGGTTTCGAGGCTGACGTTTGGCAACTCGAACCTTCAGCTCCCTCCACAGATTTTCTATGGGATTAAGGTCTGGAGACTGGCTAGGCCAGCATCTTCTTGAGCCACTCCTTTGTTGCCTTGGCTGTGTGTTTTGGGTCATTGTCATGCTGGAATACCCATCCACGACCCATTTTCAATGCCCTGGCTGAGGGAAGGTTCTCACCCAAGATTTGACGGTACATGGCCCCGTCCATCGTCCCTTTGATGCGGTGAAGTTGTCCTGTCCCCTTAGCAGAAAAACACCCCCAAAGCATAATGTTTCCACCTCCATGTTTGACGGTGGAGATGCTGTTCTTGGGGTCATAGGCAGCATTCCTCCTCCTCCAAACACGGCGAGTTGAGTTGATGCCAAAGAGCTCAATTTTGGTCTCATCTGACCACAACACTTTCACCCAGTTTTCCTCTGAATCATTCAGATGTTCATTGGCAAACTTCAGATGGGCCTGTATATGTGCTTTCTTGAGCAGGAGGACCTTGCGGGCGCTGCAGGGTTTCAGTCCTTCACGGCGTAGTGTGTTACCAATTGTTTTCTTGGTGACTATGGTCCCAGCTGCCTTGAGATCATTGACAAGATCCTCCCGTGTAGTTCTGGGCTGATTTCTCACCGTTCTCATGATCATTGCAACTCCACGAGGTGAGATCTTGCATGGAGCCCCAGGCCGAGGGAGATTGACAGTTCTTTTGTGTTTCTTCCATTTGCGAATAATCACACCAACTGTTGTCACCTTCTCACCAAGCTGCTTGGCGATGGTCTTGTAGCCCATTCCAGCCTTGTGTAGGTCTACAATCTTGTCCCTGACATCTTTGGAGATCTCTTTGGTCTTGGCCATGGTGGAGAGTTTGGAATCTGATTGATTGATTGCTTCTGTGGACAGGTGTCTTTTATACAGGTAACAAGCTGAGATTAGGAGCACTCCCTTTAAGAGTGTGCTCCTAATCTCAGCTCGTTACCTGTATAAAAGACACCTGAGAGCCAGAAATCTTTCTGATTGAGAGGGGGTCAAATACATATTTCCCTCATTAAAATGCAAATCAATTTATAACATTTTTGACATGCGTTTATCTGGATTATTTTGTTGTTATTCTGTCTCTCACTGTTCAAATAAACCTACCATTAAAATTATAGAACTATAATTTTTTTGTCAGTGGGCAAACGTACAAAATCAGCAGGGGATCAAATACTTTTTTCCCTCACTGTATGTCGCACATCCAACTAACAAAAACATATGGAAATGTCTGCTCTACCCAAAATTACAACCAAATAATTGCAGCCTTACCGCAAAAGTGGAAGAGGAAAGTGGAAGGGGGAGAAAGTAAGGAACTTGTCTGTCGGCCTTGCATTAAAGAACATAATTGGTTAAGGAAAACTGTGATAAATAAAAAAGTATATCAGTTTCACTTAAGGACCAAAGGATTGACAGCCGTCCCATATAGATTGCAAAATAGTTGGGAAGAGATCTTTGACGTACCGATCCCATGGCATAGTGTTTATGAACTGACACGCAAAACGACACCGGATTCAAAAATTAGAATCTTTAAATTTAAATTATTATATAAAATTCTTGCTACCAATAGAATGTTATTTATATGGGGGATACAATCTTCCCAGCTCTGCAGGTTTTGCTGTGAAGAGACAGAATCATTAGATCATTTGTTTTGGTTCTGTCCATTTGTAGCTTGTTTTTGGACACAGGTCCAGGAATGGCTAAAGGATTGCAATATTTACCTGGAGCTAACCTTGCAGATAGCATTACTGGGTGATCTGAAAAGTCATAGTCAATCGATCAATAATATAATAATACTTTTAGCAAAACTGTTTATTTTTAATTCACAATCTGTAGAAGCAATGAGAATAGAAAGGTTCAGAACTTTTGTAAAACATCACAGTACGGTTGAAATATATATGGCAAATAGAAATCCTATATGGATGGTGTTAAGAGATAGATGGGAGGTATTGAATAGAGTTGAAGGATGGGACTAATAACAAATAACAACAAATAATAACAAAGATAGCTAATAATGTAAGCATACTGTGTCCATAATAAGTATATAGGTTGTATGTTGGGAGCTTTTGGGAAAGAGCACAGTTAGAAAGATATGGCATATAGAAGCAAACCGGATGGACATCATGAAAATGATCGGAGAGGTTGAGAGTAGAAGAAGTTCAGGAGCAAAAAAAAAATATATATATAATAGAATTATTTTAAAATTAACTGTGTCCATAAGGTGTAGATAGTAAGTATAGACCGGAAGTAGAGGCCTGGGTATTGTTGTTCACTAATTTACTCCAAGTAGGGAAAGGATGGCGGGGTTGAAAAGTAATAAAGGGGAGTATATATATAAAAAACATGGGGGATTGGAAGTGATGCAGACAATTACATTGATAGAAGATACAATCTATCTGCAATATTAAGCTGATCCATCCCCGCCCAAAAAAAAGAAAAAGAAAAAGATAAAAAAAGATAATAAATTTAAAAAATAAAATAATAATAATTTTTAAAAAATATGGCCACAACAAAATGCTGTTTGTTGGTCCTAACCTGAATTACTGAGAGACTGGTCCAGTAGAAGCCCTGAATGTCAGGCCACATTGTCCTTTAGAAGGGTAGTTCAATCAAGGTACACCAAATAAATTAGTCCTCAACTTCTATTTCCAATTTACCCAGAAATATTGAACTCAAAACATACACTATTTATACAAAAGTATGTGGACACCCCTTCAAATTAGTGGATTCGGCTATTTCAGCCACACCCGTTGCTGAGAGGAGTATAAAATCGAGCACACAGCCATGCCATCTCCATAGACAAACATTGGCAGTAGAATGACATTACTGAAGAGCTCAGTGACTTTCAACGTGGCACCGTCACAGAATGCCACCTTTCCAACAAGTCAGTACGTCAAATTTCTGCCCTTCTAGAGCTGCACCGGTCAACTGTAAGTGCTGTTATTGTGAAGTGGAAACGTCTAGGAGCAACAACGGCTCAGCCGCGAAGTGGTAGGCCACACAAGCTCACAGAATGGGACTGCCGAGTGCTGAAGCGCGTAGCTCCTAAGTTGCAAAACTCACTACCGAGTTCTTTACAGCCTCTGGAAGCAACGGCAGCACAATAACTGTTTGTCGAGAGCTTCATGAAATGGGTTTCCATGGCTGAGCATCTGCACACAAGCCTAAGATCACCATGAGCAATGCCAAGCGTTGGCTGGAGCGGTGTAAAGCTCGCCGCCATTGGACTCTGGAGCAGTGGAAACGCGTTCTCTGGAGTGATGAATCACGCTTCACCATCTGGCAGTCCGACGGACGAATCTGTGTTTGGCGGATACCAGGAGAACGCTAACTGCCCCAATGCATAGGGACAACTGTAAAGTTTGACGAAGGAGAAATAATGGTCTGGGGCTATTTTTCATGGTTCGGGCTAGGCCCCTTAGTTCCAGTGAAGGGAAATTCTAACGCTACAGCATACAATGACATTCTAGACGATTCTGTGCTTCCAGTTTTGTGGCAACAGTTTGGCCAAGGCCCTTTCCTGTTTCAGCATGACAACGCCCCCATGCACAAAGAGAGGTCCATACAGAAATAGTTTGTCGAGATCGGTGTGGAAGAACTTGACTGGCCAGCACAGAACCCTGACCTCAAACCCATCGAACACCTTTGGGATGAATTGGAACGCCGACTGCGAGCCGAATGCTCTTGTGGTAGAATGGAAGCAAGTCCCCGCAGCAATGTTCCAACATCTAGTGGAAAGCCTTCCCAGAAGAGTGGAGGCTGTTACAGCAGCAAAGGGGGGACCAACTCCATATTAATGCCCATGATTTTGGAATGAGATGTTTGACGAACAGGTGTCCACATACTTTTGGTCACGTAGTGTAGCATTGCTTTGGGACCATTGAGCTACATTTATCCATAGTTTATAAGAAGAATAGGGTCAATTTGGACTAAAATGCCAATGATCACTGATAGCATCATCATCCCCAGTCGTCCCACCTTATATTATGGCATTATTACATCTATGCATTACAGTTAGAGGCAAAATGGGTATTCTTTAAAAGGTTAATCAGAAATGTGGTATTTTAAGTAACACAGTTATAAAAATGTCCAATTTTTCCATGTTTCTGCATAAATGCTGTATCATGTCAAATAGGATGTCATGGTTCGGATCACTTTGGATTAGAGCTGAAGTCCCTTCTACCAAACGTTATCCCACACTGCCCTCATGTGGTGAGAAAGTGGATCTGTTAGTGGTTGTAGGTGTCACAATCAGGACCTGAAGGCTCATGTTTCACATGACCTGGCTGTGACAGGTGGACAATGTGTTGAGATCTGTCCCCTTCTGTTGCCATGGTGTCAGGTGACAGTCTGTAGGTGTGGTATCAGCTTACCTCCTCACCTGTCCTCATATCGGCTACAGCATTCTAGGTCTACATAGACAAATACAGTATATATTTAGCTTTGAGAGGTTGCTATTGTGCATCTCTATAGCCGTGTTTACCAAATGGTTGAACTCAACTGGGTCTTGGCTTGAAGGTTTTATTTACTTTCACCTTAGCGTTCAGCTTCGTAGGTAGGCTGTTTTTCTTTCAGTCCTCTTTCTGTCCTTTACTCCATCCTTTTCTCTCTCCCTCTCTCCTTCTTCCTCTCTCCTTCTCCCTCTCTCCTTCTCCCTGTCTCCTTCTCCCTGTCTCCTTCTCCCTCTCTCCTTCTCCCTCTCTCCTTCTCCCTCTCTCCTTCTCCCTCTCTCCTTCCCCCTGTCTCCTTCTCCCTCTCTCCTTCTCCCTCTCTCCTTCTCCCTGTCTCCTTCTCCCTCTCTCCTTCTCCCTCTCTCCTTCTCCCTCTCTCATTCTCCCTCTCTCATTCTCCCTGTCTCCTTCTCCCTGTCTCCTTCTCCCTCTCTCCTTCTCCCTCTCTCCTTCTCCCTCTCTCCTTCTCCCTGTCTCCTTTTCCCTGTCTCCTTTTCCCTCTCTCCTTCTCCCTCTCTCCTTCTCCCTGTCTCCTTCTCCGTCTCTCCTTCTCCCTCTCTCCTTCTCCCTGTCTCCTTCTCCCTCTCTCCTTCTCCCTCTCTCCTTCTCCCTGTCTCCTTTTCCCTGTCTCCTTTTCCCTCTCTCCCTCTCCCTCTCTCCTTCTCCCTGTCTCCTTCTCCCTCTCTCCTTCTCCCTCTCTCCTTCTCCCCGTCTCCTTCTCCCTCTCTCCTTCTCCCTCTCTCCTCCATGTCTCCTTCTCTCCCAAGTGGACATTCTCAATTTTTCCCCTAACCCATCTGTCTATCTCCTCATTTGAATTCCATGCTGTCACAGTCACTAGCCCATTTAAGCTTAATATCCTTGTCATCTATCGCCCTCCAGGTTCCCTTGGAGAGTTCATCAATGAGCTTGACGCCTTGATAAGTTCCTTCCCTGAGGATGGCTCACCCCTCACAGTTTTGGGGGATTTCAACCTCCCTATGTCCACATTTGACTCATTTCTCTCTGCCTCCTTCTTTCCACTCCTCTCCTCTTTTGACCTCACCCTCTCACCGTCCCCCCCTACTCACAAGGCAGGCAATACGCTTGACCTCATCTTCACTAGATGCTGCTCCTCTACTAATCTCACTGCAACTCCCCTCCATGTCTCCGACCACTACTTTGTTTCCTTTTCTCTCTCACTCTCCTCCCACACTACTCACTCTGCCCCTACACAGATGGTAATGCGCCGCCGCAACCTTCGCTCTCTCTCTCCCACTACTCTCTCCTCTTCCATCCTATCATCTCTTCCCTCTGCTCAATCCTTCTCCCTCCAATCTCCTGATTCTGCCTCCTCAACCCTCCTCTCCTCCCTTTCTGCATCCTTTGACTCTCTGTGTCCCCTATCCTCCCGGCCGGCTCGGTCCTCCCCTCCAGCTCCGTGGCTTGATGACTCATTGCGAGCTCACAGAACAGAGCTCCGGGCAGCGGAGCGGAAATGGAAGAAAACTAAACTCCCTGCCGACCTGGCATCTTTTCACTCCCTCCTCTCTACATTTTCTTCATCTGTTTCTGCTGCTAAGGCCACCTTCTACCACTCTAAATTCCAAGCATCTGCCTCTAACCCTAGGAAGCTCTTTGCCACATTTTCCTCCCTCCTGAATCCTCCCCCCCCTCCTCTCTCTCTGTGGATGACTTCGTCAACCACTTTGAAAAGAAGGTTGACGACATCCGATCCTCGTTTGTTAAGTCTAATGACACTGCTGGTCCTGCTCACACTGCCCTACCCTATGCTTTGACTTCTTTCTCCCCTCTCTCTCCAGATAAAATCCTGCGACTTGTGACTGCAGGCCGCCCAACAACCTGCCCGCTTGACCCCATCCCCTCCTCCCTTCTCCAGACCATCTCCGGTGACCTTCTCCCCTACCTCACCTCGCTGATCAACTCATCCTTGACCGCTGGCCATGTCCCTTCCGTCTTCAAGAGAGCGAGAGTTACTCCCCTTCTCAAAAAACCAACACTCGACCCCACTGATGTCAACAACTACAGACCAGTATCCCTTCTTTCTTTTCTTTCCAAAACTATTGAGCGTGCCGTCTTTAGCCAACTCTCTTGCTATCTCTCTCAGAATGACCTTCTTGATCCAAACCAATCAGGTTTCAGGACTGGTCATTCAACTGAGACTGCTCTTCTCTGTGTCACGGAGACTCTCCGCACTGCTAAAGCTAACTCTCTCTCCTCTGCTCTTGTCCTTCTAGACCTGTCTGCTGCCTTTGATACTGTGAACCATCAGATCCTCCTCTCCACCCTCTCCGAGATGGGCATCTCCGGCGCGGCTCACTCCTGGATTGCGTCCTACCTGACCGGTCGCTCCTACCAAGTGGCGTGGCGGGAAGCTGTCTCCGCACCACGTGCTCTCACCACTGGTGTCCCCCAGGGATCGGTTCTGGGCCCTCTCCTTTTCTCCCTATACACCAAGTCACTTGGCTCTGTCATATCCTCACATGGCCTTTCCTATCATTGCTACGCTGACGATACACAACTAATCTTCTCCTTTCCCCCTTCTGATAACCAGGTGGCGAATCGCATCTCTGCATGTCTGGCAGACATATCAGTATGGATGACGGATCACCACCTCAAGCTGAACCCTGGCAAGACGGAGCTGCTCTTCCTCCCGGGGAAGGACTGCCCGTTCCATGATCTCGCCATCACGGTTGACAACTCCGCTGTGTCCTCCTCCCAGAGTGCGAAGAGCCTAGGCGTGACCCTGGACAACACCCTGTCGTTCTCCACCAACATCAAGGCGGTGACCCGCTCCTGCAGGTTCATGCTCTACAACATTCGGAGAGTGCGACCCTGCCTTACACAGGAAGCGGCGCAGGTCCTGGTCCAGGCACTTGTCATCTCCCGTCTGGACTACTGCAACTCGCTGTTGGCTGGGCTCCCTGCCTGTGCCATTAAACCCCTACAACTCATCCAGAATGCCGCAGCCCGTCTGGTGTTCAACCTTCCCAAGTTCTCTCACGTCACCCCCCTCCTCCGCACACTCCACTGGCTTCCAGTTGAAGCTCGCATCCGCTACAAGACCATGGTGCTTGCCTATGGAGCAGTGAGGGGAACGGCACCTCTGTACCTTCAGGCTCTGATCAGTCCCTACACCCAAACGAGGACATTGCGTTCATCCACCTCTGGCCTGCTGGCTCCCCTTCCTCTGCGGAAGCATAGCTCCCGCTCAGCCCAGTCAAAACTGTTCGCTGCTCTGGCACCCCAATGGTGGAACAAGCTCCCTCACGACGCCAGGACAGCGGAGTCACTCACCACCTTCCGGAGACATTTGAAACCCCACCTCTTTAAGGAATACCTGGGATAGGATAAAGTATTCCTTCTAACCCCCCCCCCCCCCCCCCCAAATTGTAAAGTGGTTATCCCACTGGCTATAGGGTGAACGCACCAATTTGTGAGTCGCTCTGGCTAAGAGCGTCTGCTAAATGACGTTAATGTGCCCTTGAGCAAGGCACTTAACCCTAATTGCTCCTGTAAGTCGCTCTGGTTAAGAGCGTCTGCTAAATGACTAAAATGTAAATGTAAATGTAAATGTCAGAACGCGTACCTCTACTCTTTCTCCTCTAAAACCAAAACTCCCTCCCTCCCTTCTTCCAGCCCCATGACCGAGGACAACAGCAGTAGTGAAGCGGTGAGTGTTCCCTAGCACACCAAGACGGGCTGCATTGGCAGATGAGAGGGTGGACCTTTTCCGGGAGCAGGAATATTACTATCACAAACACAGCAAAGCAACACTGAACTCTACGAAAATACCTTTATGCTCACCATATTATAACAGGAATGATATTGTAACATTTATTCACCGATGTCCGCCAGGAGAAGGCATGCGGCGGATTACAGTACGCATAACCTAGAGAGCTGCCATATACCTTGTTCTCCAACCAAGTAGAGCTTAAAGGTCCAAGGCAGACGTTTTTATCGCAATATCAAATCATTTCTGGGTAACAATTAAGTACCTTACTGTGATTGTTTACAATAAAAATGGTAAAAAAATAAAATAGCTTCTTAGCAATTTCTCAAGCAAGAATTTTGCTACGACTGTCTGGGAGTTGTCTGAGTGGGGAAGGGAAAACTTGGCAAAGGAGAAATGCTCACTAACAGCGATGTAAACAAATTTGTGCACAAAATTTAAGAGAAATACGCTTTTTGTGCGTATGGAAAATGTCTGGGATCTTTTATTTCAGCTCATGAAAGATGGGACCTACACTTTACATGTTGCATTTATATTTTTTGTTCAGTGTATAAAAAACACAGGAAAATCATGTTTTTGAGTGCGCTGGGCCTTAAAATGTTTATGAAAAACCATGAACAAATAGCACATTTCTAATGTAAAGCCTAAAAGGTTACCTACCATTATGTCAGATCGTGAAATGTGAGTTCAAATCAAAAACAATTACATGACGAAATTGGATCTCTTGTCAAAATAATTAAGCTTTTTTTTTTTACACATTGCAAAAATGAGCGTGGACTAGAATGAGGCTCTGTTGCTGTGCTCTGTGTATGTGTTTACCAGGTGTAATGACATGCTGTTGTGCTGTCTGTGAGACATGTGGAATAGTTTATTGATGTTGCTATGTGCGGTGTGTGTGTGTGTGTGTGTGTATGTGTATGTGTATGTGTGTGTGTGTGTGTGTGTGTGTGTGTGTGTGTGTGTGTGTGCGTGCATGTGTGCGTGCGTCAGGTATAATGATGTGTTGCTGTGCTGTAGAGAGCTGGACAGCTGGACTCAGGACCTGGCTCTGCTCAGTGTGGTCTGGCAGTCTGGACTCTTCAACCCATAGTCCTTCCTCGCGGTTAACACACACACATATCGCCCCACACACACTTACAAACAACATGACAATCCACTTCTAATTACATCACCAACTTATGTTGTAACTGTCAGTTGCCTCTTGTTATTCTCTGTTCAGTGGAATGATTTTACTTAACTACCCCCTCTCCCTTCAGCGGTAATGCAGTCTCTGGCTCATAAGAACGTGTGGACCGTTGGATAAGATCAACCTGACTGTGAATGTGACTGAGAAGTTTAAGAAGGAGTTCAACCAGCCTGCCAGAGAGGGAGCATAAATACGTACCATATATGGAAGGTACAGTATACACTCCCTTCCTTCTCTCCACTTCTCATGAACACATACTTCCTAGTTCATTAATCTTCATTAACTTCACCCTCCTTTCCCTCCCCTCTTTCTCCCCCAGGTGAGAGATTGCACACTCAGGGTGGGGTGATCACTGAGGCCCGTCTGAAGGAGTTAACCCACTCCATGCCAGTCATCTCAGTACGAGCTGTACCTAACGACAGACGATGCGTAATATCTATGAGTGTCCCCTGTACAATACCAAGCTGAGAGGAACCACTTATGTCTGGACCTTCAGCCTCAAGACCAGAGAGAGACCAGCTACATTTGTACTGGCCGGGGTGGCACTGCTGGTCAGTGTGTAGAGGTAGGTGTTAGGGGTTAGGGGGTGAGAAGGTAGGGAGATCAGGAGAGAGACGAGCCAAGTTGGTACTAGCTGGGTTAGCAATGCTGTCAGTGTATGAGCCAGCTGTCAGTAGGCAGAAGAAATAAGGTGAAGGTGGAGAAGGATGAGGGGCCTGCTCCTCTACAAGGGTGTTGGTTTAAGGGCTTTTTTTGGGAGGGGGGGGGGGTTGGAAAGGAGTGAGGTAGTTATTTCGTTAGCTGTTCGTAGGCTGTGTATTTTCCTCATTATGTTGCTCAGTGTGGTTTGATGCTGCTATCGAAATATAAAGACATTTGTATAGTACTGTTTTAGCTATATGAAAAAAAAAAAAAATGTCATGACTTAAATTAAAATATCAGTATTTTTCTGAATTTATTGAAAAACAATACAATATACAGAGAAGGGAGCTGCAAAATAGTTTCAGACATTTGATTACAATAAGAATCCATTACTTCAAAGTTTAGTTTTTGAACAAATGAACTGTATCAATGGTCTAAAAGCATAGAACATTGGATGGTACCCTGTACTTAGCCTCCACAAAGTGCTCTTTGGTCTATGTAACATTTGTTAATATGGCACATCAGTTACATGTCACTTTAAAGGCTTCAATACACCAGAACAACAGGACAGTTAGCAGGAGGAAATCCACACTGCTCACAATTCATCACTACTATCCCCTACAGTCCTCACAACAGGGGGTGTATACATTTTGATTAAATTAAAAAAGAAAATAATGATGTGACAAAACCAAAATTGTGTGCATGTACCTTCCCAGTATCCTGGTGTGTGTGTGTGTGTGTGTTCTCCTAGTCACTGTCGTCGTCAGACCAGCCCAGCTCCATCATGTTCATGTCCAACACCGCAGCGGTGGCGGCCATATTGATTTTGGTTCCCTGTAGCATGCTGCAAGTCTTAGAAGAGTTCTGATTGGACGTTGTCCGCATGCTCACCTGTACCCCCGACCTCACCCCCTGACCTCTGACCCCTAACTCACTCCTGACCTTATGACTTATGACCCCAGCCATATCACCCCTGACCCCTACCACCCCCAGGTCACCTATCACCCCCATGTTCATATCCATGTCACCTATCCCTTCTATCCCCCCGATATCATCTACAGAGAGCATGTCCCCAAACAAACTCCCCCCACTCAGTTCGCTAAACATGGACTGTAGCCTCCCTCCCTCCATACTCCACCCCTCCACCACCCTCTCCTCCTTCGTTCGCTCCCTCCATCCCTCTTGTCTCTCACTCTCCCCCCATAACCTTTCCTCCCCCTCTACATCTCCAATCCCACCCTGAAACCCCTTTAGCATGATTTGTAAACGCCCCCCCTCCCCTAGCGCCAGACACCCCCCATCTATCCCTCCCTCAGTCTCCCTCTCCTTCTCTCTCTCCCCCTCTCTCTCTACCTCTATCCCTTCATCCCCATCCGCCTCCCCAAGACTGCTTGAGAAGCCTCTAAGCATTGACTGGAACCCCCCTATCCTCCTGTCCATCGCTCCCTCCATCCCCCTCTCCTTCTCTTCATTGCTGAGGGTTCTGATGAGGCAGGATATCTTGGCGCTGTTGGACTCCTGAGACTGAGAATGGAAGAACGACTCCGAGCTGATGCCTGATGCTATGGGGGAGAAGAACTGAAAGAGAGAAAGAAATAGGGGGACGGGGGGGTTGACGGGCTTGACGGGCTTGACGGGCTTGACACTCTACAACATGACTCTTTCAAATATTACATCTCAAATAAGGTTGTAAAACAAATAGAACATGTACATGTATCTGAATGAAGCATTGTGGTCTTTGAAACTCGGCCAAACATGTTGGCTACTCACAGGGGTCACATTGGATTTCTCCATCAGTCTCTCCTCCCATAGTTTCAGTCTTCTCTCTCTCTCCTCCAGCTCCTTCTCTTTAGTGCCCAGGTCTCTCTCCAGCCTCCGCAACCTCTCCAATGTAGCATCTATCTCACACCTACAGAGAGGAGAGCTACTGTTATATTATGCCCATTGTCCATTCCCTGACATTGTCTAGCTCTCACTATCTATCTAGTGCTGTCGGTTTATTCCACTATGGGGCACTGTTTAGTCTGTGATATGAAAGGATATAATGGAATGCTTCCCCCCACTCTCACTCACACACACATTCACACAAAAACACACACACAGCACCTAAATATAAAGACATCTGACGCATGGATATATCTCCCTCCCCCTTTCCCTCTCTTCCAACTCTCCCTCTCTTCAAACTTCTCCCTCTCTCCGAACCCCAATCACACTATCCCTACTTCTCTCAGCCTCTTAAAGCCCTCCTCACAACGTTTCCCCTCTGTAAACCTCCCTCCCTCCTTCCCTTGACAACCCCCACTCTCTTCCTCCCACTCTCTCCTTCCCCCTCTCTCTCCCCCTCTCTCTCTCCCCCACTCTCTCTCTCCCCCCCTCTCTCCCTCTCTCCCTCCCCCTCTCTCTCCCTCACTCTTTCCCTCACCCTCTCTCTCCCCCACTCTTGCCCTCCCCATCTCTCTCCCCAACTCTCTCCCTCCCCCTCACTCTCCCTCCCCATCTCCGTCCCCATCTCTCTCTCCCCCCTCTCTCTCCCCCCTCTCTCTCCCCCACTATCTCCCTCCCCCTTGCTCTCCCACACTCTCCCCCCCTCTCTCCCCCACTCTCTCCCTCTCTATCCCGCACTCTATCACTCTTCCTCTCCCTCCCTCTCTCTCCCCCACTCTCCCCCACCCTCTCCCTCCCACTGTCTCCTTCCCCCTCTCGCTCCCCCTCTCTCTCTCCCCCTCTCTCTCTCCCCCACTCTCTCTCTCCCCCCTCTCTCCCTCCCACTCTCTCCCTCCCCCTCTCTCTCCCACTCTCTCTCCCTCACTCTCTCCCTCACCCTCTCTCCCCCCCACTCTTGCCCTCCCCCTCTCTCTCCCCAACTCTCTCCCTCCCCCTCCCCCTCCCTCTCCCTCCCCATCTCCGTCCCCATCTCTCTCCCCCCCATCTCTCTCCCCCACTCTCTCTCCCCCACTATCTCTCTCCCCCTTGCTCTCCCACACTCTCCATCCCCTTCTCTCTCCCCCACTCTCTCCCTCCCCTTCTCTCTCCCCCACTCTCTCCCTCCCCTCTCTCTCCCCCACTCTCCCCCACCCTCTCCCTCCCCCTCTCTCACCCAGATCTTTCCACCCATTCTCTATTCTTCTCTCATAATTGATTATCTTGCCACACTCATGTCAAACACGAACAGAATCTGTCACCCTCTCCCTCCTCCTCACCCTCCCCCTCTTTCTCCCTCCTCCTCCTTCCTCTCCTCCCTCTTGTCTCTCTTCTCTATTCTGTCTTGATCAGTGTTTTCTTTTTCACCCTCTACATTTCGTGTCCTCTCTATACAGTGCCCCCCCTTTCCTCTTTTTTCCCATACTTGACTTCTAGCTGCCCCCTATATGCTTCTTAAGTGAACTCTTTCTTCTTCCTGTCGCTCTCTCCTCTCTCTCTCTCTGTCTCCCCCGCCCCCCCCACTCTCTTCTTCCCACTCTCTCCTTCCCCCTCTCGCTCCCCCTCTCTCTCTCCCCCTCCTCTCTCTCCCCCACTCTCTCTCTCCCCCCTCTCTCCCTCCCCCTCTCTCCCCTCTCTCTCCCCCACTCTTGCCCTCCCCCCTCTCTCTCCCCAACTCTCTCCCTCCCCCTCACTATCCCTCCCCATCTCCGTCCCCATCTCTCTCTCCCCCCTCTCTCTCCCGCACTCTCTCTCCCCCACTATCTCCCTCCCCCTTGCTCTCCCACACTCTCCCCCCCCTCTCTCCCTCTCTATCCCGCACTCTATCACTCTTCCTCTCCCTCCCCTCTCTCTCCCCCACTCTCCCCCCACCCTCTCCCTCCCCACTGTCTCCTTCCCCCTCTCGCTCCCCCTCTCTCTCTCCCCCCACTCTCCCCCACTCTCTCTCTCCCCCCCTCTCTCCCTCCCCCTCTCTCTCCCACTCCCTCCCCCTTTCCCCTCACCCTCTCTCTCCCCCACTCTTGCCCTCCCCCTCTCTCTCCCCAACTCTCTCCCTCCCCTCTCACTCTCCCTCCCCATCTCTGTCCCCATCTCTCTCTCTCCCCCCTCTCTCTTTCCCACTCTCTCTCCCCCCACTTTCTCCCTCCCCCTTGCTCTCCCACACTCTCCATCCCCTTCTCTCTCCCCCCACTCTCTCCCTCCCCTTCTCTCTCCCCCATTCCTCTCCCTCCCCTCTCTCTCCCCCCACTCTCCCCCCACCCTCTCCCTCCCCCTCTCTCACCCAGATCTTTCCACCCATTCTCTATTCTTCTCTCATAATTGATTATCTTGCCACACTCATGTCAAACACGAACAGAATCTGTCACCCCTCTCCCTCCTCCTCACCCTCCCCCTCTTTCTCCCTCCTCCTCCTCCTTCCTCTCCTCCCTCTTGGACT
>NW_028160029.1:0-7500 GCF_964263955.1 Coregonus lavaretus
GAGAGCGAGAGAGAGAGAGAGAGAGGGAAGAGAGAGCGAGAGAGAGAGAGAGAAGAGAGACAGAGAGAGAGAGAGAGAGAGGGGGAAGACAGAGAGAGAGAGAAGAGAGAGAGAGAGAGGGGGAAGAGAGAGAGAGAGGGGAAAGAGAGAGAGAGAGGGGAAAGAGAGAGAGAGAGAGAGAGAGAGAGAGAGGAGAGAAAGAGAGGGGAAAGAGAGAGAGGAAAGCGAGAGAGAGAGGGGAAAGCGAGAGAGAGAGGGGAAAAGAGAGAGAGGAGGTGGATGTCTGGTTGATGTGTATAGCAGTGGCCTTGGAAGTAATGACAACATTTCAGGTGGCTCTCTGTGTATGTTAGGTCTCCACTGTGTTTATATCAGGGTTCGTACAGACAGTGGCAAGTCAAATTCAAGGACTTTCAAGTACTTTTTCAAGCACTAATATTTATTTTCAAGGACCATCAATTTGTAATAGTTCCTATTACGCTATTGTTTCTAGTCGCCACCAGATGGCAGTATATCACCACAACCTAAACAACAACAAAAAAGTATTCATCACTACAGTTGAAGTCGGAAGTTTACATACACCTTAGCCAAATATATTTAAACTCAGTTTTTCACAATTCCTGACATTTAATCCTTGTACAAATTCCCTGTCTTAGGTCAGTTAGGATCACCACTTATTTTAAGAATGTGAAATGTCAGAATAATAGTAGAGAGAATGATTTATTTCAGCTTTTATTCCTTTCATCACGTTCCCAGTGGGTCAGAAGTTTATATACACTCAATTAGTATTTGGTAGCATTGCCTTAAATTGTTTAACTTGGGTCAAACGTTTCGGGTAGCCTTCCACAAGCGTCCCACAATAAGTTGGGTGAATTTTGGCCCATTCCTCCTGACAGAGCTGGTGTAACTGAGTTAGGTTTGTAGGCCTCCTTGCTCGCACACGCTTTTTCAGTTCTACCCACAAATTGTCTATAGGATTGAGGTCAGGGCTTTGTGATGGCCACTCCAATACCTTGACTTTGTTGTCCTTAAGCCATTTTGCCACAACTTTGGAAGTATGCTTGGGGTCATTGTCCATTTGGAAGACCCATTTGCGACCAAGCTTAACTTCCTGACTGATGTCTTGAGATGTTGCTTCAATAAGTCCCCCATTTTTCCTCCAAACATAACGATGGTCATTATGGCCAAACAGTTCTATTTTTGTTTCATCAGACCAGAGGACATTTCTCCAAAAAGTACGATCTTTGTCCCCATGTGCATTTTCAAACCGTAGTCTGGCTTTTTAATGGTGGTTTTGGAGCAGTGGCTTCTTCCTTGCTGAGCGGCCTTTCAGGTTATGTCGATATAGCACTCGTTTTTACTGTGGATATAGATACTTTTGTACCCGTTTCCTCCAGCAACTTCACAAGGTCCTTTGCTGTTGTTCTGGGATTGATTTGCACTTTTCGCACCAAAGTACGTTCATCTCTAGGAGACAGAATGCGTCTCCTTCCTGAGCGGTATGACGGCTGCGTGGTCCCATGGTGTTTATACTTGCGTACTATTGTTGGTACAGATGAACGTGGTACCTTCAGGCGTTTGGAAATTGCTCCCAAGGATGAACCAGACTTGTGAGGTCTACAATGTTTTTTTCTGAGGTCTTGGCTGATTTCTTTTGATTTTCTCATGATGTCAAGCAAAGAGGCACTGAGTTTGAAGGTAGGCCTTGAAATACATCCACAGGTACACCTCCAATTGACTGAAATGATGTCAATTAGCCTATCAGAAGCTTCTAAAGCCATGACATAATTTTCCTGAATTTTCCAAGCTTAAAGACACAGTCAACTTTGTGTATGTAAACTTCTGACCCACTGGAAAAGTGAAATAATCTGTCTGTAAACAATTGTTGGAAAGATTACTTGTGTCATGCACAAAGTAGATGTCCCAACCGACTTGCCAAAACTATAGATTGTTAACAAGAAATTTGCGGAGTGGTTGAAAAACAAGTTTGAATCACTCCAACCAAAGTGTATGTAGACTTCCGACTTCAACTGTACCTTACAAGTTTCTACTCAACAATTTGTGTTTCACTACATATACATGACTGGTAACTTAAGTCGGTACTGAGTATGTTGTAATTTCAGTAGTGATGAGCAGAGTTTTGGGACACGCCTACTGGTGAACACACATTTCCTATTCTCATAACTACACAATTCCAGCTTAATGGCTGTTTTTTGGGCATTTGGGAATCTACTTAATAGCTACGAAAAAGCGTCTTGTTTTCCAACTGGCAGCTTTAGTGTCGCCGGTCGGGAGAAGGGCTGTGTGAGGAAAACGGCACGTGAACGGCCACCAGAACGGCAGGAGCACGGCTGCCCGCTTGATAAAGCAGAATATCGCGGGCGCCCCGTGAATGAGGCGATTGGCAAAAAATCTCTGGAGGTAGTTAGAGAAAAAGTCACAATGTAGAACTGGCATCAGCGCAGGGATGCAGCATTGCCTTTCCCCCCCTTCATGTGGCTCTTCGGGACAGATCCCCCCCATGCTCACAATGTCAGTCGGACGCATTTTTTGCACCTTACATGGTATGTTGGTTGGGTCCGGTGATAAGAAAAAGTGGGTAAAAACTATACTGAACAAAAATATAAACGCAACATGTAAAGTGTTGGTCCCATGTTTCATGAGCTGAAAGAAAAAAAGATCCAGAAATCTTCCATACGCAGGAAAGGCAGGATTGAATCTACATTTCCCCTGCATTTTAGCCATCGATGTGATTTTTTTGGCGGTGTCTAATCAGTCAGTTCTGTACCTGCCTGGCTGAGTGGCAGTGTGGGTGGAATGAGCGAGCTCGCCTGGCAACCACAGCGTGAAACACGTGAGGAAAAAAAAAAAAAAAAACTCTGTATTCTGCCTGGAAATTAATTAGCAAGACATTTACATTTTAATCATATTTTTCATATTATATCATTTCATTTTCTCCTCTCATTTTAATTGAAGTATTCTCAAGTACCAACTTGAGAAAATGTCTGATTTTCAAGGTATTCCAGTACTAGAATTTCAGAGTGCCAAATTCAAGTACTTTAACCACCTTGTGCGAACCCTGATATATACACAGTTGTATGTGTATAGTCTGGAGGAGAGAAGGAGATAGTTTATATAGACTGTTGTACTGTATGTTTTAGTCTGGAGGAGAGAAAAGGCTTTTAGTCATCTGGCTGGTTGTGGAGTTGACTGTTTATAATGGCCGTCTGATGTCCACACAGAATATTGTCTGACCTCATTGAACCCTCCCCTCCGCTCTCTCCCCACTCCTCTCCCCTCCCCTCTCCTCTCCTCTCTCCCCTCCTCTCCCCCTCCCCTCCCCTCCCCTCCGCTCTCTCCCCACCTCTCCCCTCCCCTCCCCTCCCCTCCGCTCTCTCCCCACTCCTCTCCCCTCTCCTCTCCCCACTCTCCCCTCCTCTTCCCTCCCCTCCCCTCTCCTCCCCTCTCCTCTCCCCTCCCCTCTCCTCTCCCCTCCCCTCTCTCCTCTCCCCTCCACTCTTCTCCCCTTCTCTCTCTTTAAATTTAATTGTATTTTACCAACAAAACCTTTTTCCATTTAATTGTGGAACTCTCTCTTTCCTGGCCTCCGTTCTTCTCACTCTCTCCTCCTCCATCTCTCCTGTGTGTCTGAGTGTGATCATATTGATCTTAGGGAGATCGTGAAAAGCTACAGAGTACCGCTTTGGCAAACTACTGAATACTCCTTTAGAAAAAAAAAAAAAGGTGATATGTTCCACACACACACCACTTTTTCAGTTGATTGCACCAGCACATAATTCGGTTGAACCTGGCCTGTGTCTCATAATGCTCCTGCATTCCGCACAGAACCAAGCTAATAATGACTAGCCATCTTTTAAATTAGCATGCCCTGGGCTTGACATTCAGGTAAATGTGCCAGTGGCACGCCGTAGAAAACTGCTGTTTCCCGGGAAAGCGGTGTTGCGCGCATCATTTAAATGTTATCTGTCATTTGTGGGCTGATCAACCAGCCTATAATGACCTACCCTCCACACACAAATAATTACATTTTATCTTGACAATATCATATTTACATTGATTGTTTGGAGGGAAAAATGTAAACCTTTGCGCAATTGTTAGCGATTTAACAGTCATTCTACATTTGTAGGGTCCTATAAAATCTGTTCTATCTTTTGGTAAATTCAGTTTTCCCGGTTTTATTTTTCCAAGTTTCTGAGTTTTCCTAGTTCTTTCAGGTTTTCACTCTCAAAATCACACTTTTTTAAAATAGAAAACAATGATTAAACCACATCAGGGGAACACTTTTGAGGTCTGGGAACAATAAAAAAATTATTGGAGAATGTAGTTGCCATTTAATTCAGTTGTGTGCCTACTAGCAAGAGATTTTTTCTTTCACCTTTATTTAACCAGGTAAGCCAGTTGAGAACAAGTTCTCATTTCCAACTGCGACCTGGCCAAGATAAAGCAAAGCAGTGCGATAAAAACAACAACATAGGCTACATGTGATGGCAGAGTTTGCAAAACAAATGCCCCGCGATTGATACAAATCATCATGATATCATTGTGACAGGTAGGCCTACTTTGCAATCAACATTTGGGAAAGCCTTTACACATTTTGCATGATGGCTAAATTGCGCATCGCAAAGATTAAACGAAGACTTCGGACTAAACTTTTTGGATACCTAGTTTTCATACACATTGCTGTTTGAATAAATGTTGATAAATTAGAAAAAAGCTAATTGTGAACCAAAAACTAATGTGACCAGCTAAAAATAAAACATCACTGGTACCCTAGCGACCAAATGCGAGTGTTATAGTCTCCCCCGTCTCCCCCGTCACACACACACTCACACCCTCTCCCCCAACTCACCCATGAAGTTGAGGAAGCCCTCTCCCCCAACTCCCCCATGAAGTTGAGGAAGCCCTCTCCCCCCAACTCCCCCATGAAGTTGAGGTAGCCCTCACCCCCCAACTTACCCATGAAGTTGAGGAAGCCCTCTCCCCCAACTCCCCCATGAAGTTGAGGAAGCCCTCTCCCCCCAACTCCCCCATGAAGTTGAGGTAGCCCTCTCCCCCAACTTACCCATGAAGTTGAGGTAGCTCTCTCCCCCCAACTCCCCCATGAAGTTGAGGTAGCCCTCTCCCCCCAACTCACCCATGAAGTTGAGGTACCCCTTTCCCCCCCCAACTCACCCATGAGGTTGAGGTAGCTCTCTCCCCCCAACTCACCCATGAAGTTGAGGTAGCCCTCTCCCCCAACTCCCCCATGAAGTTGAGGTACCCCTTTCCCCCCCAACTCACCCATGAAGTTGAGGTAGCCCTCACCCCCCAACTCACCCATGAAGTTGAGGTAGCCCTCTCCCCCCAACTCACCCATGAAGTTGAGGTAGCTCTCTCCCCCCAACTCACCCATGAAGTTGAGGTAGCCCTCTCCCCCAACTCCCCCATGAAGTTGAGGTACCCCTTTCCCCCCCAACTCACCCATGAAGTTGAGGTAGCCCTCTCCCCCCAACTCACCCATGAAGTTGAGGTAGCCCTCTAACCCCCAACTCACCCATGAAGTTGAGGTAGCCCTCTCCCCCCAGAGCGTGTGTGAGGAGGCGGATCATCTTATGGAGCTGGATGCCTCGGTCGATGACGGGCGTCATGGGGATCAGGGAACTCATGTTGGTGTACATCTCTTTATCCATCAGCCAGAATGCCAGGGTCTTATCACCTACCAGAGCCTGGCAACACGGACACAGAGAGAGATACTTTACTATTATCTACCAGAGCCTGGCAACATGGGTATATTCCCTTCACTCTTTAGCTGGGGTCCATTCCCTTCACTCTATACCTGGGGTCTATTCCCTTCACTCTATACCTGGGGTCTATTCCCTTCACTCTATAGATGGGGTCTATTCCCTTCACTCTATAGATGGGGTCTATTCCCTTCACTCTATAGCTGGGGTCTATTCCCTTCACTCTATAGCTGGGGTCTATTCCCTTCACTCTATAGCTGGGGTCTATTCCCTTCACTCTATAGCTGGGGTCTATTCCCTTTACTCTATAGATGGGGTCTATTCCCTTCACTCTATAGATGGGGTCTATTCCCTTCACTCTATAGATGGGGTCTATTCCCTTCACTCTATACCTGGGGTCTATTCCCTTCACTCTATACCTGGGGTCTATTCCCTTCACTCTATAGATGGGGTCTATTCCCTTCACTCTATACATGGGGTCCATTCCCTTCACTCTATACCTGGGGACCATTCCCTTCACTCTATACCTGGGGTCTATTCCCTTCACTCTATAGATGGGGTCTATTCCCTTCACTCTATAGATGGGGTCTATTCCCTTCACTCTATAGATGGGGTCTATTCCCTTCACTCTATAGATGGGGTCTATTCCCTTCACTCTATAGCTGGGGTCTATTCCCTTCACTCTATAGCTGGGGTCTATTCCCTTCACTCTATAGCTGGGGTCCATTCCCTTCACTCTATAGATGGGGTCTATTCCCTTCACTCTATACCTGGGGTCTATTCCCTTCACTCTATAGCTGGGGTCTATTCCCTTCACTCTATACCTGGGGTCTATTCCCTTCACTCTATAGCTGGGGTCTATTCCCTTCACTCTATAGATGGGGTCTATTCCCTTCACTCTATAGCTGGGGTCTATTCCCTTCACTCTATAGATGGGGTCTATTCCCTTCACTCTATACATGGGGTCCATTCCCTTCACTCTATAGCTGGGGTCTATTCCCTTCACTCTATAGCTGGGGTCTATTCCCTTCACTCTATAGATGGGGTCTATTCCCTTCACTCTATAGATGGGGTCTATTCCCTTCACTCTATAGATGGGGTCTATTCCCTTCACTCTATAGCTGGGGTCTATTCCCTTCACTCTATAGATGGGGTCCATTCCCTTCACTCTATAGATGGGGTCTATTCCCTTCACTCTATACATGGGGTCCATTCCCTTCACTCTATACCTGGGGTCTATTCCCTTCACTCTATAGCTGGGGTATATTCCCTTCACTCTATACATGGGGTCCATTCCCTTCACTCTATAGCTGGGGTCTATTCCCTTCACTCTATACATGGGGTCTATTCCCTTCACTCTATAGATGGGGTCTATTCCCTTCACTCTATAGATGGGGTCTATTCCCTTCACTCTATAGATGGGGTCTATTCCCTTCACTCTATAGATGGGGTCTATTCCCTTCACTCTATAGCTGGGGTCTATTCCCTTCACTCTATAGATGGGGTCTATTCCCTTCACTCTATACATGGGGTCCATTCCCTTCACTCTATACCTGGGGTCTATTCCCTTCACTCTATAGATGGGGTCTATTCCCTTCACTCTATAGATGGGGTCTATTCCCTTCACTCTATAGCTGGGGTCTATTCCCTTAACTCTATAGCTGGGGTCTATTCCCTTCACTCTATAGATGGGGTCTATTCCCTTCACTCTATAGCTGGGGTCTATTCCCTTCACTCTATACCTGGGGTCTATTCCCTT
>NW_028160029.1:10000-30354 GCF_964263955.1 Coregonus lavaretus
AGAGAGGGGAGAGAGGGTTTATATTATTTAATACATTCGGGGGGGGGGTGGGGGGTGGTAGGTGATTCTTTCAGTCTCTCTGTGCGTGTGCATGTCAGGCAGGGAAGGTGCCAGAACGAATCAGTTGGAAAGGCATTTGATTTCCATAGGGGGGCATGTTTATTTTTTCACGGGACATCCTATGTCAAATCAAATCAAAAAATGATTTGTCACATGCTCCCTAAAAAACAGATGTAGACTATCAGTCAAATGCTTACTTACGGGCACTTCCCAACAATGCAAATAATAACTTGGCTATCAGTACAAGGTGCAGGGGCACAAGGTAATTGAGGTAGATATAGGTAGGGGTAAAGTGATAGATAATAGACAGTAGCAGCAGCGTATTTGATGAGCTAAAAGAGTTAGTGCCAAGCGGGTCAGATAGATGCAGATAGTCCAGGTAGCCATTTTGATAAATATTTAGTAGTTAGTAGTCTTATGGCCTGGGGGTAGAAGCTGTTCAGGGTCCTGTTGGTTCCAGACTTGGTGCATCGGTACCACTTGCCACCTTGCGGTCGGACGCCGAGCAGTTGCCATACCAGGCGGTGATGCAGCCAGTCAAGATGCTCTCGATGGTGCAGCTGTAGAACCTTTTGGAGCATCTGAGGGCCCATGCCGAATCTTTTCAGCCTCCTGAGGGGGAAGAGGAGTTGTCGTGCCCTCTTCACGACTGTGTTAGTGTGTGTGGACCATGTTAATTCCTTAAGTGACGTGGACACAGAGGAACGTGAAGCTCTCGACCTGCTCCACTACAGCCCCGTCGGTGTGGATGGGGCCGTGCTCGCCCCTCCGTTTCCTGTAGTCCACGATCAGCTCCTTGGTCTTGCTGACGTTGACGGAGAGGTTGTTGCTCCGGCACCACACTGCCAGGTCTCGGACCTCCTCCCTGTAGGCCGTCTCATCGTCGTCGGTGATCAGGCCTACCCCCGTCGTGTCTTCAGCAAACTTAATGATGGTGTTGGAGTCGTGTGCGGCCACGCAGTCGTGGGTGAACAGGCAGTACAGGAGGGGACTAAGCATGCACCCCTGAGGGGCCCCCGTGTTGAGGGTCAGCGTGGCGGATGTGTTGTTGCCAACCTTCACCACCTGGGGGGCTGCACGTCAGGAAGTCCAGGATCCAGTTGCAGAGGGAGGTGTTTAGTCCCAGCGTCCTTAGCTTAGTGATGAGCTTGGAGGGCACTATGGTGTTGAACGCTGAGCTGTAGTCAATGAACAGCATTCTCACATAGGTGTTCCTGTCTGGGAGAGGGGCAGTGTGGAGTGCAATAGAGATTGCGTCATCTGTGGATCTGTTGGGGTGGTATGCGAATTGGAGTGGGTCTAATTGGTGTTGATGTGAGCTTCCCATGTGTTTTTTAAAAATGGGTTTTATAGTAAAGACATGTAATTTAACAGTACAAATGTATTACTTTTTAATGTGGCATGAGCACAACCAGTCATGATATTTTTATCTCATTGTCAAACAAATCACTTCATAGACGGCGCGTGAGTTTCATGTTTGAGGAGGCTTACAATTTATCCTATAATTTCTACCGATATGCGTGCCAGTTATGATTTTCATAGGCACATCTCCCACTCTCTCCTAGTCTCCCACTCTCTCATAGTCTCACACTCTTCATGTATCCCCTCCACCCAATGAGACCACCACATAATTATCTAGGATCCAGGATATTATAATCTGGACCTTGAAGTAGCAGTAGTAGTAATAGTAATAATAGTAATAATAGTAGTAGTAGTAGTAGTAGTAGTAGCAGCAGCAGCAGTAGCAGCAGCAGTAGCAGCAGCAGTAGTAGTAGCAGTAGCAGTAGTAGTAGCAGTAGTAGTAGTAGCAGTTGTTCCAGTTGTTCCAGTGTTGATTTTCATTCTTTCACTCTAATCAGGGACAGATTTAGACAGGGGACACCAGGTGGGTGCAATTCATCATCAGGTAGAACAGAAAACCAGCTTTACTTCGGACCTTCAGGCTCAGATTTGAATACCCTTGTTCTGACACTGCAACTCATAAAGCAACGGTTTCCAGGCTTTTGGTTGCTTTTGTATCTATTTAAATCTTTATACGCGTTTCCTTACAGCTACGGCTAAAACAATCTTCCATCCTCAAAATTGTATTGCAACTAAAACATAAATATCTCCTAACGAGTAGATTTATAGTTTACCTTTATAGAGTAATATATTATCTGGAGAGTAGAGAGGGAGGACAGAGGGAGGAGAGAGGGAGAGGAGAGACAGACAGGTTGTGATAACAGGAGAGGAGAGACAGACAGGTTGTGATAACAGGAGAGGAGACAGGTTGTGATAACAGGAGAGGAGACAGGTTGTGATAACAGGAGAGGAGACAGGTTGTGATAACAGGAGAGGAGACAGGTTGTGATAACAGGAGAGGAGAGACAGACAGGTTGTGATAACAGGAGAGGAGAGATAGACAGGTTGTGATAACAGGAGAGACAGACAGGTTGTGATAACAGGAGAGGAGACAGGTTGTGATAACAGGAGAGACAGACAGGTTGTGATAACAGGAGAGACAGACAGGTTGTGATAACAGGAGAGGAGACAGGTTGTGATAACAGGAGAGACAGACAGGTTGTGATAACAGGAGAGGAGAGAGACAGACAGGTTGTGATAACAGGAGAGACAGACAGGTTGTGATAACAGGAGAAGAGAGAGACAGACAGGTTGTGATAACAGGAGAGGAGACAGGTTGTGATAACAGGAGAGGAGAGAGACAGACAGGTTGTGATAACAGGAGAGACAGACAGGTTGTGATAACAGGAGAGGAGAGAGACAGACAGGTTGTGATAACAGGAGAGGAGAGATAGACATGTTGTGATAACAGGAGAGGAGACAGGTTGTGATAACAGGAGAGGAGAGAGACAGGTTGTGATAACAGGAGAGGAGAGAGACAGGTTGTGATAACAGGAGAGGAGACAGGTTGTGATAACAGGAGAGACAGACAGGTTGTGATAACAGGAGAGGAGACAGGTTGTGATAACAGGAGAGGAGAGAGACAGACAGGTTGTGATAACAGGAGAGGAGACAGGTTGTGATAACAGGAGAGGAGAGAGACAGACAGGTTGTGATAACAGGAGAGGAGACAGGTTGTGATAACAGGAGAAGAGAGAGACAGACAGGTTGTGATAACAGGAGAGGAGACAGGTTGTGATAACAGGAGAAGAGAGAGACAGACAGGTTGTGATAACAGGAGAGGAGACAGGTTGTGATAACAGGAGAGGAGAGAGACAGACAGGTTGTGATAACAGGAGAGACAGACAGGTTGTGATAACAGGAGAGGAGAGACAGACAGGTTGTGATAACAGGAGAGGAGACAGGTTGTGATAACAGGAGAGACAGACAGGTTGTGATAACAGGAGAGGAGACAGGTTGTGATAACAGGAGAGGAGAGAGACAGACAGGTTGTGATAACAGGAGAGGAGAGAGACAGACAGGTTGTGATAACAGGAGATGAGACAGGTTGTGATAACAGGAGAGGAGAGAGACAGACAGGTTGTGATAACAGGAGATGAGACAGGTTGTGATAACAGGAGAGGAGAGAGAGAGACAGGTTGTGATAACAGGAGAGGAGACAGGTTGTGATAACAGGAGAGGAGAGACAGACAGGTTGTGATAACAGGAGATGAGACAGGTTGTGATAACAGGAGATGAGACAGGTTGTGATAACAGGAGATGAGACAGGTTGTGATAACAGGAGAGGAGAGAGACAGACAGGTTGTGATAACAGGAGAGGAGACAGGTTGTGATAACAGGAGAGACAGACAGGTTGTGATAACAGGAGAAGAGAGAGACAGACAGGTTGTGATAACAGGAGAGACAGACAGGTTGTGATAACAGGAGAGACAGACAGGTTGTGATAACAGGAGAGACAGACAGGTTGTGATAACAGGAGAAGAGAGAGACAGACAGGTTGTGATAACAGGAGAGACAGACAGGTTGTGATAACAGGAGAGACAGACAGGTTGTGATAACAGGAGAAGAGAGAGACAGACAGGTTGTGATAACAGGAGATGAGACAGGTTGTGATAACAGGAGAGGAGAGAGACAGACAGGTTGTGATAACAGGAGATGAGACAGGTTGTGATAACAGGAGAGGAGAGAGAGAGACAGGTTGTGATAACAGGAGAGGAGACAGGTTGTGATAACAGGAGAGGAGAGACAGACAGGTTGTGATAACAGGAGATGAGACAGGTTGTGATAACAGGAGATGAGACAGGTTGTGATAACAGGAGATGAGACAGGTTGTGATAACAGGAGAGGAGAGAGACAGACAGGTTGTGATAACAGGAGAGGAGACAGGTTGTGATAACAGGAGAGACAGACAGGTTGTGATAACAGGAGAAGAGAGAGACAGACAGGTTGTGATAACAGGAGAGACAGACAGGTTGTGATAACAGGAGAGACAAACAGGTTGTGATAACAGGAGAGACAGACAGGTTGTGATAACAGGAGAAGAGAGAGACAGACAGGTTGTGATAACAGGAGAGGAGAGAGACAGACAGGTTGTGATAACAGGAGAGGAGAGACAGACATGTTGTGATAACAGGAGAGGAGAGACAGACAGGTTGTGATAACAGGAGAGGAGACAGGTTGTGATAACAGGAGAGGAGAGAGACAGACAGGTTGTGATAACAGGAGAGGAGACAGGTTGTGATAACAGGAAAGGAGAGAGACAGACAGGTTGTGATAACAGGAGATGAGACAGGTTGTGATAACAGGAGAGGAGAGAGACAGACAGGTTGTAATAACAGGAGATGAGACAGGTTGTGATAACAGGAGAGGAGAGAGCATGTGTTCCTCAGTCAGTAGAATTAATACACGCCTCATTAGTGGCTTCAAACAGACACTGGATAGAGTGGAGGGTAACCATTTATTGGGATAGTAGATGGTTTTAGATGGTCAGTAAACATTCAATAACTGTCAACAACATTTCAACTAACTATCCCCTAACCTTAACCCTTACTCTAAACCTAATCCTAACCGTAATCTTAACAAGTAGTTGCTTTTCAACAGATAGTTTGTTGATAGTAAGACCATCTGAAGAGCATCTATGGGACTATCCACATAAAGTACTGAATACAACCAGCCACGAAGACCTGTGTGTGTGTGTGTGTGTGTGTGTGTGTGTGTGTGTGTGTGTGTGGGGGCCAGATCGAACGTTGATAACAGGTTGCTAGAGGCTCTAAGTCATTCAGCTTCATCATGATTTGGGGCGGCAGGTAGCTTAGTGGTTAAGAGCGTTGTGCCAGTAACCGAAAGGTCGCTGGTTCTAACCCCGAGCCGACTAGGTGTATAATCTGTCGATGTGCCCTTGAGCAAGGCACTTAACCATAATTGCTCCTGTAAATCGCTCTGGATAAGAGCTAAATGACTAAAATGTAAATGTAAATTTAATTGATTAGAGATACAGTGGGGAAAACAAGTATTTAGTCAGCCACCAATTGTGCAAGTTCTCCCACTTAAAAAGATGAGAGGCCTGTAATTTTCATCATAGGTACACGTCAACTATGACAGAGAAAATGAGAAAAAAAATCCAGAAAATCACATTGTAGGACTTTTAATGAATTTATTTGCAAATTATGGTGGAAAATAAGTATTTGGTCACCTACAAACATGCAAGATTTCTGGCTCTCACAGACCTGTAACTTCATCTTTAAGAGGCTCCTCTGTCCTCCACTCGTTACCTGTATTAATGTCACCTGTTTGAACTTGTTATCAGTATAAAAGACACCTGTCCACAACCTCAAACAGTCACACTCCAAACTCCACTATGGCCAAGACCAAAGAACTGTCAAAGGACACCAGAAACAAAATTGTAGACCTGCACCAGGCTGGGAAGACTGAATCTGCAATAGGTAAGCAGCTTGGTTTGAAGAAATCAACTGTGGGAGCAATTATTAGGAAATGGAAGACATACAAGGCCACTGATAATCTCCCTCGATCTGGGGCTCCACGCAAGATCTCACCCCGTGGGGTCAAAATTATCACAAGAATGGTGAGCAAAAATCCCAGAACCACACGGGGGGACCTAGTGAATGACCTGCAGAGAGCTGGGACCAAAGTAACAAAGCCTACCATCAGTAACACACTACGCCGCCAGGGACTCAAATCCTGCAGTGCCAGACGTGTCCCCCTGCTTAAGCCAGTACATGTCCAGGCCCGTCTGAAGTTTGCTAGAGTGCATTTGGATGATCCAGAAGAGGATTGGGAGAATGTCATATGGTCAGATGAAACCAAAATAGAACTTTTTGGTAATTACTCAACTCGTCGTGTTTGGAGGACAAAGAATGCTGAGTTGCATCCAAAGAACACCATACCTACTGTGAAGCATGGGGGTGGAAACATCATGCTTTGGGGCTGTTTTTCTGCAAAGGGACAGGACGACTGATCCGTGTAAAGGAAAGAATGAATGGGGCCATGTATCGTGAGATTTTGAGTGAAAACCTCCTTCCATCAGCAAGGGCATTGAAAATGAAACGTGGCTGGGTCTTTCAGCATGACAATGATCCCAAACACACCGCCCGGGCAACGAAGGAGTGGCCTCGTAAGAAGCATTTCAAGGTCCTGGAGTGGCCTAGCCAGTCTCCAGATCTCAACCCCATAGAAAATCTTTGGAGGGAGTTGAAAGTCCATGTTGCCCAGCGACAGCCCCCAAAACATCACTGCTCTAGAGGAGATCTGCATGGAGGAATGGGCCAAAATACCAGAAACAGTGTGTGAAAACCTTGTGAAGACTTACAGAAAACGTTTGACCTGTGTCATTGCCAACAAAGGGTATATAACAAAGTATTGAGAAACTTTTGTTATTGACCAAATACTTATTTTCCACCATAATTTGCAAATAAATTCATAAAAAATCCTACAATGTGATTTTCTGGATTTTTTTCCCCTCATTTTCTCTGTCATAGTTGACGTGTACCTATGATGAAAATTACAGGCCTCTTCATCTTTTTAAGTGGGAGAACTTGCACAATTGGTGGCTGACTAAATACTTTTTTTCCCCACTGTATGTCTCAGACCCAATAGTCTCAGACCCAATAGTCTCAGACCCAATAGTCTCAGACCCAATAGTCTCAGACCCAATAGTCTCAGACCCAATAGTCTCAGAGCCAATAGTCTCAGAGCCAATAGTCTCAGAGCCAATAGTCTCAGACCAATAGTCTCAGACCCAATAGTCTCACCTGAATCCATTTGTCAGGTACAGCCATGTTGAGTCTGTAGTCAAAGCCAAGTCCCCCATTCTTCACTGACTTACACAACCCTGGCATTCCTGATACATCCTAGAGAGAGAGAGAGAGAGAGAGAGGAGAGAGAGAGAGAGAGAGAGAGAGAGAGAGAGAGAGAGAGAAGAAGAGAGAGAGAGAGAGAGAGAGAGAGACAGAAAGAGAGAGAGAGAGAAGAGAGAGAGAGAGAGAAAGAGAGAGAAAGAGAGAGACAGAGAGAGAGAGAGAGACAGAGAGAGACAGAGAGAGACAGAGAGAGACAGAGAGACAGAGAGAGACAGAGAGAGACAGAGAGAGACAGAGAGAGACAGAGAGAGAGAGAGAGAGAGAGCAAGACAAAGAGAGCGAGAGAACAGAGCGAGAGAAAGACCATTAGCATATCTGTTCTCCATCTTTGTAAATGAGATATTTCTCTATTTCATTTCAATACATTTTCAAACATTTCTAAAAACATTTTTTTCACTTTGTCATTATGGGTTATTGTGTGTAGATGGGTGAGGAAAAAAATCAATTAAATCTATTTAGAATTCAGGCTTGTGACAACAAAATGTGGAATAAATCAAGGGGTGTGAATACTTTCTGAAGGCACTGTGGGTTTTGTAAGGAGAGTGAAAGCTGAATAGATGGAAAAGTTGAAGGAGATAAGGGGAGACAGAAAGGGTGGGATAAGGAGATTAGGAAGAAGAGAGGGGAAACAGGGAATGATAGTACCGTGTTTGTATTCTTTGAGATAATAGTGTTGCACGTGACAATACAACAGAGTGAAATTAGACAATACAGAGATTAGATAGACTACATGTCAGAGTGAGATGTGATGAGTCATATGCTAGAGAAGATAGGGAGGAAGAATTATCTCATTCTCCTGATGGAAGTGTATCATCTCTGATTCTCCTGATGGAAGTGTATTATCTCTGATTCTCCTGATGGAAGTGTATTATCTCTGATTCTCTAGATCAGTGGTCACCATCACTTTATGAGTCAAAATGCAAGCTGAGACCTACCCCTCAGATTTTGTTTTAACAAGACTTAAAAAACGTAACCCTATACATTTTACATATTTAGCAAACGCTCTTATCCAGAGCGACTTACAGTTAAGTGAGTGCATATATTTTCATACTGGCCCCCCGTGGGAATCGAACCCACAACCCTGGCGTTGCAAACGCCGTGCTCTACCAGCTGAGCTACGCTACACATCATTAAACCCATTAAAAACAGTACTGTATCAATGAGGTTTGTGCAGTAAGCTCTCTCGACATGGCTTTAGATGTTTCGAAATCTTACAGTATTCACTTCGCTGTAGCTTTCTTTTAAGCCTGCTACTTTATTGCAGACACGGTCATCTGAGCCATCCGATTGGCCAACGGTAGGCCCTATAGTGCAACTGATTTTCTCTCCGGGCCCGCAGGTAAGGCAGAGTTTGTACCTTCAGACACGTGAAATGGTTCAAAATCCGAACACTTCGCCTTCCCGGCACACTAAAGCTGAATGGGGTGCACCTACTGCCAACCTCGCGAGACCAGTAAAGAAAATAGGAACGCAAGGCTTTATCGTTGCTTTTTTGACAGAAATGTTTGGTGATCGACTAGGAATGCATTGGTTGGTGACCACTGATCTAGATGGAAGTGTATCATCTTTGGTTCTCTAGATGGAAGTGTATCATCTCTGGTTCTCTAGATGGAAGTGTATCATCTTTGGTTCTCTAGATGGAAGTGTATCATCTCTGGTTCTCTAGATGGAAGTGTATCATCTCTGGTTCTCTAGATGGAAGTGTATCATCTCCGGTTCTCTAGATGGAAGTGTATCATCTCCGGTTCTCTAGATGGAAGTGTATCATCTCTGGTTCTCTAGATGGAAGTGTATTATCTCTGGTTCTCTAGATGGAAGTGTATTATCTCTGGTTCTCTAGATGGAAGTGTATTATCTCTGGTTCTCTAGATGGAAGTGTATTATCTCTGGTTCTCTAAATGGAAGTGTATTATCTCTGGTTCTCTAGATGGAAGTGTATTATCTCTGGTTCTCTAGATGGAAGTGTATCATCTCCGGTTCTCTAGATGGAAGTGTATTATCTCTGGTTCTCTAGATGGAAGTGTATTATCTCTGGTTCTCTAAATGGAAGTGTATCATCTCCGGTTCTCTAGATGGAAGTGTATTATCTCTGGTTCTCTAGATGGAAGTGTATTATCTCTGGTTCTCTAAATGGAAGTGTATCATCTCCGGTTCTCTAGATGGAAGTGTATTATCTCTGGTTCTCTAGATGGAAGTGTATCATCTCCGGTTCTCTAGATGGAAGTGTATTATCTCCGATTCTCTAGATGGAAGTGTATTATCTCTGATTCTCTAGATGGAAGTGTATTATCTCTGATTCTCTAGATGGAAGTGTATTATCTCTGGTTCTCTAGATGGAAGTGTATTATCTCTGGTTCTCTAGATGGAAGTGTATTATCTCTGGTTCTCTAGATGGAAGTGTATTATCTCTGGTTCTCTAAATGGAAGTGTATCATCTCCGGTTCTCTAGATGGAAGTGTATTATCTCCGGTTCTCTAGATGGAAGTGTATCATCTCCGGTTCTCTAGATGGAAGTGTATTATCTCTGATTCTCTAGATGGAAGTGTATTATCTCTGATTCTCTAGATGGAAGTGTATTATCTCTGATTCTCTAGATGGAAGTGTATTATCTCTGGTTCTCTAGATGGAAGTGTATTATCTCCGGTTCTCTAGATGGAAGTGTATTATCTCTGGTTCTCTAGATGGAAGTGTATTATCTCTGGTCCTCTAGATGGAAGTGTATTATCTCTGATTCTCTAGATGGAAGTGTATTATCTCTGATTCTCTAGATGGAAGTGTATTATCTCTGGTTCTCTAGATGGAAGTGTATTATCTCTGGTTCTCTAGATGGAAGTGTATTATCTCTGGTTCTCTAGATGGAAGTGTATTATCTCTGGTTCTCTAAATGGAAGTGTATCATCTCCGGTTCTCTAGATGGAAGTGTATTATCTCTGGTTCTCTAGATGGAAGTGTATCATCTCCGGTTCTCTAGATGGAAGTGTATTATCTCTGATTCTCTAGATGGAAGTGTATTATCTCTGATTCTCTAGATGGAAGTGTATTATCTCTGATTCTCTAGATGGAAGTGTATTATCTCTGGTTCTCTAGATGGAAGTGTATTATCTCCGGTTCTCTAGATGGAAGTGTATTATCTCCGGTTCTCTAGATGGAAGTGTATTATCTCCGGTCCTCTAGATGGAAGTGTATTATCTCTGATTCTCTAGATGGAAGTGTATTATCTCTGATTCTCTAGATGGAAGTGTATTATCTCTGGTTCTCTAGATGGAAGTGTATTATCTCCGGTTCTCTAGATGGAAGTGTATTATCTCCGGTTCTCTAGATGGAAGTGTATTATCTCTGGTTCTCTAGATGGAAGTGTATTATCTCTGGTTCTCTAGATGGAAGTGTATTATCTCTGATTCTCTAGATGGAAGTGTATTATCTCTGATTCTCTAGATGGAAGTGTATTATCTCTGATTCTCTAGATGGAAGTGTATTATCTCTGGTTCTCTAGATGGAAGTGTATCATCTCCGGTTCTCTAGATGGAAGTGTATTATCTCTGATTCTCTAGATGGAAGTGTATTATCTCTGGTTCTCTAGATGGAAGTGTATTATCTCTGGTTCTCTAGATGGAAGTGTATCATCTCCGGTTCTCTAGATGGAAGTGTATTATCTCTGGTTCTCTAGATGGAAGTGTATCATCTCCGGTTCTCTAGATGGAAGTGTGAAAGTGTGATTAGATGATGTCTGATAATGCAGATTAGATGATGTCTGATAATGCAGATTAGATGATGTCTGATAATGCAGATTAGATGATATCTGATAATGCAGATTAGATGATGTCTGATAATGCAGATTAGATGATGTCTGATAATGCAGATTAGATGATGTCTGATAATGCAGATTAGATGATGTCTGATAATGCAGATTAGATGATGTCTGATAATGCAGATTAGATGATGTCTGATAATGCAGATTAGATGATGTCTGATAATGCAGATTAGATGATGTCTGATAATGCAGATTAGATGATGTCTGATAATGCAGATTAGATGATGTCTGATAATGCAGATTAGATGATGTCTGATAATGCAGATTAGATGATGTCTGATAATGCAGATTAGATGATGTCTGATAATGCAGATTAGATGATGTCTGATAATGCAGATTAGATGATGTCTGATAATGCAGATTAGATGATGTCTGATAATGCAGATTAGATGATGTCTGATAATGCAGATTAGATGATGTCTGATAATGCAGATTAGATGATGTCTGATAATGCAGATTAGATGATGTCTGATAATGCAGATTAGATGATGTCTGATAATGCAGATTAGATGATGTCTGATAATGCAGATTAGATGATGTCTGATAATGCAGATTAGATGATGTCTGATAATGCAGATTAGATGATGTCTGATAATGCAGATTAGATGATGTCTGATAATGCAGATTAGATGATGTCTGATAATGCAGATTAGATGATGTCTGATAATGCAGATTAGATGATGTCTGATAATGCAGATTAGATGATGTCTGATAATGCAGATTAGATGATGTCTGATAATGCAGATTAGATGATGTCTGATAATGCAGATTAGATGATGTCTGATAATGCAGATTAGATGATGTCTGATAATGCAGATTAGATGATGTCTGATAATGCAGATTAGATGATGTCTGATAATGCAGATTAGATGATGTCTGATAATGCAGATTAGATGATGTCTGATAATGCAGATTAGATGATGTCTGATAATGCAGATTAGATGATGTCTGATAATGCAGATTAGATGATGTCTGATAATGCAGATTAGATGATGTCTGATAATGCAGATTAGATGATGTCTGATAATGCAGATTAGATGATGTCTGATAATGCAGATTAGATGATGTCTGATAATGCAGATTAGATGATGTCTGATAATGCAGATTAGATGATGTCTGATAATGCAGATTAGATGATGTCTGATAATGCAGATTAGATGATGTCTGATAATGCAGATTAGATGATGTCTGATAATGCAGATTAGATGATGTCTGATAATGCAGATTAGATGATGTCTGATAATGCAGATTAGATGATGTCTGATAATGCAGATTAGATGATGTCTGATAATGCAGATTAGATGATGTCTGATAATGCAGATTAGATGATGTCTGATAATGCAGATTAGATGATGTCTGATAATGCAGATTAGATGATGTCTGATAATGCAGATTAGATGATGTCTGATAATGCAGATTAGATGATGTCTGATAATGCAGATTAGATGATGTCTGATAATGCAGATTAGATGATGTCTGATAATGCAGATTAGATGATGTCTGATAATGCAGATTAGATGATGTCTGATAATGCAGATTAGATGATGTCTGATAATGCAGATTAGATGATGTCTGATAATGCAGATTAGACCAACCACCTGTCCCATATGGCAAACTAGAGTGGAACCACAAGGTTAGGTAGAGTATTATTATCCTGATCTGATAGGTCCAAGGTTAGGTAGAGTATTATTATCCTGATCTGATAGGTCCAAGGTTAGGTAGAGTATTATTATCCTGATCTGATAGGTCCAAGGTTAGGTAGAGTATTATTATCCTGATCTGATAGGTCCAAGGTTAGGTAGAGTATTATTATCCTGATCTGATAGGTCCAAGGTTAGGTAGAGTATTATTATCCTGATCTGATAGGTCCAAGGTTAGGTAGAGTATTATTATCCTGATCTGATAGGTCCAAGGTTAGGTAGAGTATTATTATCCTGATCTGATAGGTCCAAGGTTAGGTAGAGTATTATTATCCTGATCTGATAGGTCCAAGGTTAGGTAGAGTATTATTATCCTGATCTGATAGGTCCAAGGTTAGGTAGAGTATTATTATCCTGATCTGATAGGTCCAAGGTTAGGTAGAGTATTATTATCCTGATCTGATAGGTCCAAGGTTAGGTAGAGTATTATTATCCTGATCTGATAGGTCCAAGGTTAGGTAGAGTATTATTATCCTGATCTGATAGGTCCAAGGTTAGGTAGAGTATTATTATCCTGATCTGATAGGTCCAAGGTTAGGTAGAGTATTATTATCCTGATCTGATAGGTCCAAGGTTAGGTAGAGTATGTGAAGGATGTCTTTAAGATCTGAGAGAAAGAGATGAGTAGCCTGAATGATCTCTGATTATCCTGATCTGATAGGTCCAAGGTTAGGTGTGTGGGTCCTTACCTCTGCGATGGTAATGCAGTCGGGGTAGAGTGTGTCCTTACCTCTGCGATGGTAATGCAGTCGGGGTAGAGTGTGTCCTTACCTCTGCGATGGTAATGCAGTCGGGGTAGAGTGTGTCCTTACCTCTGCGATGGTAATGCAGTCGGGGTAGAGTGTGTCCTTACCTCTGCGATGGTAATGCAGTCGGGGTAGAGTGTGTCCTTACCTCTGCGATGGTAATGCAGTCGGGGTAGAGTGTGTCCTTACCTCTGCGATGGTAATGCAGTCGGGGTAGAGTGTGTCCTTACCTCTGCGATGGTAATGCAGTCGGGGTAGAGTGTGTCCTTACCTCTGCGATGGTAATGCAGTCGGGGTAGAGTGTGTCCTTACCTCTGCGATGGTAATGCAGTCGGGGTAGAGTGTGTCCTTACCTCTGCGATGGTAATGCAGTCGGGGTAGAGTGTGTCCTTACCTCTGCGATGGTAATGCAGTCGGGGTAGAGTGTGTCCTTACCTCTGCGATGGTAATGCAGTCGGGGTAGAGTGTGTCCTTACCTCTGCGATGGTAATGCAGTCGGGGTAGAGTGTGTCCTTACCTCTGCGATGGTAATGCAGTCGGGGTAGAGTGTGTCCTTACCTCTGCGATGGTAATGCAGTCGGGGTAGAGTGTGTCCTTACCTCTGCGATGGTAATGCAGTCGGGGTAGAGTGTGTGTAGGATGTGGTTGGACAGCATCAGATGGATGATAGACTCCTCATCAACCTGCATCCCAAAGTACTCACTGTAACCACCAGAGAAAGACATGGCTGTGGAGCGAGAGAGGGAGGAGAGAGAGAGATAGATAGAGAGAGAGAGAGGGGGGAGGGGGGGAGAGAGAGAGGGGGGAGGGGGGAGAGAGAGAGAGAGCGAGAGAGAGCGAGCAAGAGAGAGCGAGCGAGCAAGAGAGAGCGAGCGAGCAAGAGAGAGCGAGCGAGCAAGAGAGAGCGAGCGAGCAAGAGAGAGCGAGCGAGCAAGAGAGAGCGAGCGAGCAAGAGAGAGAGAGCAAGAGAGAGAGAGAGGGGGGAAGGGGGGGAGGGGGAGAGAGAGAGAGCAAGAGAGAGAGCAAGAGGGAGAGAGAGAGAGAGCTCTGTTGAGTTCAGACAGATTCTCACTTTTATTCACTTGGAACTCCAAGGTCTCAAACATTACTGACTAAAATGAACTACAGTATCTCCCTCTCCTGCTCTCTCTCTCTCCCTTTCCTTCTCATGCCTACTCCCCCTCTCTATCTTTTCATCTCTTTATATTGAGAGGTACATAACTGTGTGTGAGTGTCTATTGAGAGTTGCATAACTCAAAGCCTGTCTGGTTTGAACAGTGATATGATGGGGAGGCACGCACGCACTAACACACACGTCTCACCGATGCCGTGGTGGTGGTAGAGCATGGATGAGACGCCGTCGAACCTGAAGCCATCGAAGCGATACTCCTCCATCCACCACCTGAGATTAGACAGCAGGAACCTCAACACCTCCCAACTAGAGAGAGAGAGAGAGATGTTTACTGTTCATTTGTATTGTTTATTTCACTTTTGTTTACTATCTAGCTAAAAAAGGCTACCAAGCTTGCTAGGAAAGAAAGACCCGGCTGCAACTTCAATTCGCACCGAGGTGTTAAGTGAGAGGTGTGAAGCCCCTGAGCCCAACAATGGCAGCAGAGTTCCTCCCCCACCCAAATGCAGAGGCCTCTTTGGCCATACTCCATGGCTTCCCTCTGTGCAGAGTCCACCACATCACAGTACCCCCCCTTGGATTTAAATAAAAAAATGACAAGGCACGGAAAGAGTACAAAGAGAAGCTCCTCATGGACAATCCAGAGACACTTTTTGCTGACTGCTACAAAAAACGGAACGCAAGCAACCTAATCTTCCACACAGACCATCCCTGGGCATGGCACACTGCTATAAGAGCACACTATCCCTCTTTTAAGAGAGAGGGTATTGGAGGAGGGTGGAACATCAGAACACTGGAAAACAAGGACCCTGAGACGGAGACACCCTCTGTCAACCTGGACCAGAATGGAGCAGTGGTGCTGCAGGGCAACTTCATACACTTACAACATAACTTTTACAGAATCAAAGAGAGAGCACGGCAGGAGAAGCTTTCTCTTGGTGATGACACCCCCACCCCGAGCGAGTCCGATCACACCTCTTCAAACTGTCCTGCAGACGAGGATAGTCATCCCCCCCCAGCGCTGAACACACCCAGGTCCCACAGCTGCACTGCTCCTCCATCATTGAGAGGGATACATTCACAGAGCTGGAGAGAGACATGGTGGAGCTCAGAGAGCTGGTCCACACACTCCAGACAGAACAGACACTGAAACAGACCAGCACAACACCACCCCCCCTACAGTACCCAGAGGGCTGAAACAGACCAGCACAACACCACCCCCCCTACAGTACCCAGAGGGCTGAAACAGACCAGCACAACACCACCCCCCCTACAGTACCCAGAGGGCTGAAACAGACCAGCACAACACCACCCCCCCTACAGTACCCAGAGGGCTGAAACAGACCAGCACCACACCACCCCCCTACAGTACCCAGAGGGCTGAAACAGACCAGACCAGCACAACACCACCCCCCCTACAGTACCCAGAGGGCTGAAACAGACCAGCACAACACCACCCCCCCTACAGTACCCAGAGGGCTGAAACAGACCAGCACAACACCACCCCCCCCCCCTACAGTACCCAGAGGGCTGAAACAGACCAGCACAACACCACCCCCCCTACAGTACCCAGAGGGCTGAAACAGACCAGCACACCACCCCCCCTACAGTACCCAGAGGGCTGAAACAGACCAGCACAACACCACCCCCCCCTACAGTACCCAGAGGGCTGAAACAGACCAGCACAACACCACCCCCCCCCCCTACAGTACCCAGAGGGCTGAAACAGACCAGCACAACACCACCCCCCCTACAGTACCCAGAGGGCTGAAACAGACCAGCACAACACCACCCCCCTACAGTACCCAGAGGGCTGAAACAGACCAGCACCCCCCCTACAGTACCCAGAGGGCTGAAACAGACCAGCACAACACCACCCCCCCCCCTACAGTACCCAGAGGGCTGAAACAGACCAGCACCACCCCTACAGTACCCAGAGGGCTGAAACAGACCAGCACAACACCACCCCCCCTACAGTACCCAGAGGGCTGAAACAGACCAGCACAACACCACCCCCCCTACAGTACCCAGAGGGCTGAAACAGACCAGCACAACACCACCCCCCCTACAGTACCCAGAGGGCTGAAACAGACCAGCACAACACCACCCCCCCTACAGTACCCAGAGGGCTGAAACAGACCAGCACAACACCACCCCCCCTACAGTACCCAGAGGGCTGAAACAGACATGAACAACACCACCCCCCCTACAGTACCCAGAGGGCTGAAACAGACCAGCACAACACCACCCCCCCTACAGTACCCAGAGGGCTGAAACAGACCAGCACCCCCCCTACAGTACCCAGAGGGCTGAAACAGACCAGCACAACACCACCCCCCCTACAGTACCCAGAGGGCTGAAACAGACCAGCACAACACCACCCCCCCTACAGTACCCAGAGGGCTGAAACAGACCAGCACAACACCACCCCCCTACAGTACCCAGAGGGCTGAAACAGACCAGCACAACACCACCCCCCCCCCTATAGTACCCAGAGGGCTGAAACAGACCAGCACAACACCACCCCCCCCTACAGTACCCAGAGGGCTGAAACAGACCAGCACAACACCACCCCCCCTACAGTACCCAGAGGGCTGAAACAGACCAGCACAACACCACCCCCCCCCCCTACAGTACCCAGAGGGCTGAAACAGACCAGCACAACACCACCCCCCCTACAGTACCCAGAGGGCTGAAACAGACCAGCACAACACCACCCCCCTACAGTACCCAGAGGGCTGAAACAGACCAGCACCCCCCCTACAGTACCCAGAGGGCTGAAACAGACCAGCACAACACCACCCCCCCCTACAGTACCCAGAGCAGAAACAGACCACACCCCCCCCCTACAGTACCCAGAGGGCTGAAACAGACCAGCACAACACCACCCCCCCTACAGTACCCAGAGGGCTGAAACAGACAGCACAACACCACCCCCCCTACAGTACCCAGAGGGCTGAAACAGACCAGCACAACACCACCCCCCCCTACAGTACCCAGAGGGCTGAAACAGACCAGCACACACCACCCCCCCCTACAGTACCCAGAGGGCTGAAACAGACCAGCCACACACACCACCCCCCTACAGTACCCAGAGGGCTGAAACAGACCAGCACAACACCACCCCCCCCTACAGTACCCAGAGGGCTGAAACAGACCAGCACAACACCACCCCCCCCCCTACAGTACCCAGAGGGCTGAAACAGACCAGCACACACCACCCCCCCTACAGTACCCAGAGGGCTGAAACAGACCAGCACAACACCACCCCCCTACAGTACCCAGAGGGCTGAAACAGACCAGCACAACACCACCCCCCTACAGTACCCAGAGGGCTGAAACAGACCAGCACAACACCACCCCCCCCCCTACAGTACCCAGAGGGCTGAAACAGACCAGCACAACACCACCCCCCCTACAGTACCCAGAGGGCTGAAACAGACCAGCACAACACCCCCCCCCTACAGTACCCAGAGGGCTGAAACAGACCAGCACACCACCCCCCTACAGTACCAGAGGGCTGAAACAGACCAGCACAACACCACCCCCCCCTACAGTACCCAGAGGGCTGAAACAGACCAGCACCACCCCTACAGTACCCAGAGGGCTGAACAGACCAGCACAACACCACCCCCCCTACAGTACCCAGAGGGCTGAAACAGACCAGCACAACACCACCCCCCCTACAGTACCCAGAGGGCTGAAACAGACCAGCACAACACCACCCCCCCTACAGTACCAGAGGGCTGAAACAGACCAGCACAACACCACCCCCCCTACAGTACCCAGAGGGCTGAAACAGACCAGCACAACACCACCCCCCCTACAGTACCCAGAGGGCTGAAACAGACCAGAACAACACCACCCCCCCTACAGTACCCAGAGGGCTGAAACAGACCAGCACAACACCACCCCCCCTACAGTACCCAGAGGGCTGAAACAGACCAGCACAACGACCACCCCCCCCTACAGTACCCAGAGGGCTGAAACAGACCAGCACAACACCACCCCCCTACAGTACCCAGAGGGCTGAAACAGACCAGCACAAACCACCCCCCCCTACAGTACCCAGAGGGCTGAAACAGACCAGCACAACACCACCCCCCCCTACAGTACCCAGAGGGCTGAAACAGACCAGCACAACACCACCCCCCCCTACAGTACCCAGAGGGCTGAAACAGACCAGCACACACCCCCCCCTACAGTACCCAGAGGGCTGAAACAGACCAGCACCCCCCCCCTACAGTACCCAGAGGGCTGAAACAGACCAGCACCCCCCCCCCTACAGTACCCAGAGGGCTGAAACAGACCAGCACCCCCCCCTACAGTACAGAGGGCTGAACAGACCAGACAACACCCCCCCCTACAGTACCCAGAGGGCTGAAACAGACCAGCACAACACCACCCCCCTACAGTACCCAGAGGGCTGAAACAGACCAGCACAACACCACCCCCCCCCCCTATAGTACCCAGAGGGCTGAAACAGACCAGCACAACACCACCCCCCCCTACAGTACCCAGAGGCTGAAACAGACCAGCACAACACCACCCCCCCCTACAGTACCCAGAGGGCTGAAACAGACCAGCACCCCCCCCCCTACAGTACCCAGAGGGCTGAAACAGACCAGCACAACACCACCCCCCCCTACAGTACCCAGAGGGCTGAAACAGACCAGCACACCCCCCCCCCCCTACAGTACCCAGAGGGCTGAAACAGACCAGCACAACACCACCCCCCCTACAGTACCCAGAGGGCTGAAACAGACCAGCACAACCCCACCCCCCCTACAGTACCCAGAGGGCTGAAACAGACCAGCACCCCCCCCCCCCCCCCCCTACAGTACCCAGAAGGGCTGAAACAGACCAGCACCCCACCCCCCCCCCTACAGTACCCAGAGGGCTGAAACAGACAGCACAACACCACCCCCCACTACAGTACCCAGAGGGCTGAAACAGACCAGCACAACACCACCCCCCCTACAGTACCCAGAGAGGCTGAAACAGACCAGCACAACACCAACCCCCCCCCCCACCCCCCCCCCTACAGTACCCAGAGGGCTGAAACAGACCAGCACAACACCACCCCCCCTACAGTACCCAGAGGGCTGAAACAGACCAGCACAACACCACCCCCCCTACAGTACCCAGAGGGCTGAAACAGACCAGCACCCCCCCTACAGTACCCAGAGGCTGAAACAGACCAGCACCCCCCCCCTACAGTACCCAGAGGGCTGAAACAGACCAGCACAACACCACCCCCCCTACAGTACCCAGAGGGCTGAAACAGACCAGCACAACACCACCCCCCCCCTACAGTACCCAGAGGGCTGAAACAGACCAGCACAACACCACCCCCCCCTACAGTACCCAGAGGGCTGAAACAGACCAGCACAACACCACACCCCCCCCCTACAGTACCCAGAGGGCTGAAACAGACCAGCACAACACCACCCCCCCTACAGTACCCAGAGGGGCTGAAACAGACCAGCACAACACCACCCCCCCTACAGTACCCAGAGGGCTGAAACAGACCAGCACAACACCACCCCCCCTACAGTACCCAGAGGGCTGAAACAGACCAGCACAACACCATCCCCCACCCCTACAGTACCCAGAGGCTGAAACAGA
>NW_028160028.1:0-16614 GCF_964263955.1 Coregonus lavaretus
GGCAGGAGGGGCGGTGGGACTATGGTGGGACAGCAGCAGGGCTGTGGTCAGCCCTCTGTGACAGAGAACCATGCTTCACTGTTCAGACCTGGACCTCTGTCTCACACACAGACTGACAACTCACAGCTGGAGCTAGGGCTGGGGCTAGGGCTGGGACTGGAGCTCAGACTGGGGCTTAGAGGGGCTGTATTGTTCTCAGCACTGAGGAGGGCAGCTGTGTTGCTGTCTGGACAGGACCGTACAAATGCAAATGTGGCTACCTACCTCTAAGCAGCATGTACAGCATGGTTGGTTTAGGACAAATGCTCAGGTAATTAGCTTCACAACAGAACTACACTACCTGAGATGGGACTGTACAGTAGTCTAGGTGTGTTAGCACATACTGTACCTAGGCTAACTGTGATGATGTAGGCTACTGTGTCGCAGCAAAATGAGGTCATGTTTACAGCAATACAAAGACAATAGAGAGCTGAAGTCACCTGGGGAAGGTGGGCAGCCAAAACCGTCCAAAAATCCCTTCTGAAAAGACCGCACAAATCCCCGCCCTCAGAGCAACAAAAAAAAGATGCATCTAGTAATGAGGAGACCAAACAAAATGAATCTATTGGGTATTTTATTTGGAACATTATTTAAAATGAAGCCGACCTGTCATGTCATACACTGAATATAACAGTGTTTTCTTATTTTCACTGCAGCATATGTAGACCAACGGGGACATTCCTATTAAAGTGTCCATTCTCTTTCTCCCTCTCTCTCGCTCTCTCGCTCTCTCTCTCTCTGTCTCTCTCTGTCTCTCTCTCTCTCTCTCTTTCTCTCTCTCTCTCTCTCTCTCTCTCTCTCTCTCTCTCTCTCTCTCTCTCTCTCTCTCTCTCTCTCTCTCTGTCTTCCTATTTCTCTTTCTCTACCTCTCCTCCTCTCCTCTATACAACAAACAGGATCAGCTCCCCACGGAGGAACCATCTTTCCAAACGAGGTAAAAGACATAGATGGAGAAAGGAGGGGGGAGAGAGAAAAAAGAGAAAGCGAAAAAGAGAGAAATAGAGAAATAGAGCAAGCGAGCAACCAAGAAAGAGAGAAAGTGAGAGCGAAAGAAACTGAGAGAGAGAAATTGAGAGAGAGAAATGGAGGGAAGGAAAGAGGTGAATTAAAGCGGGGTGCTGGAGAGGTATTCTGTCTGTCTGGAGGAGGGGGGTAAAGAGGGGCGCAGGCTCATGTAAGGTGAGCTGTGGGGCGTGTAAAGTGAGAGGAGGGCTATTTGGGTCATTTTCACATGGAGTCTGGCCTGACTCCAGGCCTGAGCAGGGGTAGAGAGGGGGCTGAGCAGGGGTAGAGAGAGAGAGAGAGAGAGAGAGAGAGAGAGAGAGAGAGAGAGAGAGAGAGAGAGAGAGAGAGAGAGAGAGAGAGAGAGAGAGAGAGAGAGAGAGAGAGAGAGAGAGAGTATAGCAGAGAGCCTCCTAATGGCCCAGCCTTTCACTAGGCCACACTGCACTGAGCCATAATTGAAGGTAATTGTTGGGAAGAGCCTTTGCTCCACAGAGTCACACAGCTCACCCACTGTTCCCCGGCCTGAGATGGACAGGTTGGGATGAGAGAAGGGAGCGAGGGAGAGGGGGACCGGGGGGAAAGGAGGGCATTAGGGGATTGCGTTACCCCCCACCCTTCACCATCCCTGACTGTCCTACATGCCATTTGTCTGGTCGCACAATTGGTGTAATTGTGTACCCGCTAAATGGAGCAGGGGCTGCAGCTTCTTCGGTGGGCAGGCTCGGATGACAGACAGACAGACAGACAGACAGACAGACAGACAGACAGACAGACAGACAGACAGACAGACAGACAGACAGACAGACAGACAGACAGACAGACAGACAGACAGACAGACAGACAGACAGACAGACAGACAGACAGACAGACAGACATAAGGAGAGAGAGAGCGAGAGAGAGAGAGAGAGAGAGAGAGAGAGAGAGAGAGAGAGAGAGAGAGAGAGAGAGAGAGAGAGAGAGAGAGAGAGAGAGAGAGAGAGAGAGAGAGAGAGAGAGAGAGAGAGAGAGAGAGAGAGAGAGAGAGAGATGACTAGTGTCTGTATGACCCCAAGCTGTTGGGAAACCAAAACTCTTCCACTATTGGTTGATGGCAACCTAGTATACAAATTATGTAATATTCTCTGAATTAATGCAAAATAAATGACTGATCACAGTAACGATTGATTTTAATAATTTCCAGGGATAGAGTATGTGTTCTAAAACGTGCATGAACGCGGTATGGTGGAGGTGCTGCGTATCATGGGGGCTGTGTGCGCGTGTGTGCGAATGTGAGTGTGTCTGTGTGTGTATGTCTGTGTGTGTGTATGTGTGTGTGTGCTTGTGTGTGTGTGTCTCACACAAAGGGGGAGAAATCACCTTCCTTCCCCACTTTGCCTACTCTCCTTGGTTGGATGGGTTTAGCTGGGCGAGCGCACTGGAGCAGGAAATCCAGATTCCCAGCCTATCAGAGAAATAGCACATATGACTTCCTCAGACTAAGACGGCCTAATCACCACACTGCCAACCGCTAACTCTCCACCATCCACCAGCACCACCGGCCCACAGATTGAGTCCTGAGCCCAAATCACAGCTCTTCTTTACCACTAAAATGATTCCTCTATTGGCTTTTCCTTCCCTAAACCTGGTGAAGCTAATGTAAGGTAATGTAAAAAAATATATAAACTAGCGCATGTCAGCACTGAAACTAAATGGGATTCAAAGATGAACTGGTCAGAAGAAGATAAATCAAGCCAATTATCTACACAAACTACTGTTCTCATGCAGATAGAGCAGTGGAGAAGGATGAATCTGAAATGTGTTATGCAGAGTGGAATGTCTAAAGTCTGATAGGAGGAGAGTTAGGGATTTCTTCAGTCAGGGGTATTAGAGGCAATGAAAAAGACCAATCATCTTCATCTCTGTTACTAGTGATTTTCTCCTACTTCTAAATAACTACTCCCTCTCTTTTCTTTTCGAACCTTTTCGGCTTAATGACATTGTATCTCAGACCCGGGGTCCCCTGTCGCTAAGAGAATGAGGGGCTTACGCCACGTACACACACATCAGGACAAGTCCCCCATAATTAGCCAGACGAAATGAACTTTAATTCTTTCTTTTCCTGACTCTTTAGATTTCGAGGCCATAATTACTGGTCTAATTAAAAGTCCCAATTAAATCTGTTGGATTGCCGACTCTCCGTGAAAAGAAGGAGCAGGAGAAATTAGACCTTAATCCTCCAGCCTCTCCCTTCGCTTGCCTCTCGTTCCCGAGCCCTTCTCACACCCCCTCCTCCATCCCTCCCCCCTTCTCACACCCCCTCCTCCATCCCTCCCCCCTTCTTCACACACGCTTCCTTTACATTCCATCCCAGATGCTGGAAAAGATGAATTTTTTTTTTGCAGGGCATTTTTTTCTCTCTCGCTCTCTCTTCATAACGTGTAATATATTATAGTACCATTATGTTCCTTAAAAACTCATTACAGCGTTTGAAATGGGAATCTCGGAAAGGGTGTTTAAAAAGTGCCTCTTCCGCATTGTGCCGAGGAGGGAGAGACACATCGAGGGACGTGGCATGCAATTAAAGAGCAGAATGGATTAGTTTTCCTTTTAAAAAGTTATTGAGACACAATGAAGTGAGAGGCTTTCTCTTTTTCTCACTTCGTCTCCTCCAGACACCTCATCTGTACTGATGCCTTCCCTGTAAGCCCCTTTCCTCTCACCCATCTCTTATAGTGACAGGATGCATGTCACACTGTGGTTAAGGAGGAAAACCTTTGGCCCCTCGACTTCTGAAAGTGGAGAGATAGAATGAGCGAGAGAAAAGAGGTGTGAGGGGGCGGTTGACTTTGTAGGTCGAGGTTGTCGTGGTTTAGACTAGAATGGAATTAGTCCGAGACAAACATGTCATGAGGGAGTTTAAGAAGAGACATTACATTAATAACTCTCTTAACACCCATTAAGAATGTTCACTAAGAATTGTGTTGCATATAAGAATGACAAAATCCGCAAAGTTTGCATTGAAAGAATAGAGAGACTCTTGGCTCAGTACTAGCTTTAGCTAGGACACAGTAGAAGCATGGCTAACTATTTCAGTTGGTAAGTCAGGTGTACCATTGCAAACAAAACAAAAGAATCAGCAGCCAAAGATGTCACGTAACAAATGAAAGGCAAGAACCTTTGATCGCTGTCTGACTCCAGATACGTGTGTGTGTGAGAGAGAGACAGAGAGAGAGAGAGAGAGAGAGAGAGAGAGAGAGAGAGAGAGAGAGAGAGAGAGAGAGAGACAGAGAGAGAGAGAGAGCGCACAGGAAGATATCCCACCCGTAGATAATGAGTGATAGAGCGATCAACGTTTATTCTCCCAGTGTCTGCCTCGCCCTCCTTCTCGCTATCGTTCCCCGCTAACGTATGCTACCGCATAAAATGTCCTGAGGAATTGGAATTTGCTAAATCAAAGAACCGCGGCCTATGATCCACGTAGCCACTAATATCATCCTGCATAGCCTTAAAATGCAACGCACAGCTTATGATTAAAAGCCAAGCATATATTAAATTAAACCATTTTACCACCCCCCCCCCCAGAGACATTAATCTGGCCAGGTATGTGAAATCATATGATAATGAGGTTCGTTTCGAGTCTTCCCTGTACTGTGCAGTTACGTTGGACTGCTAATCCAAACCCAGCTCCTTTCTACACTTGAAAGCCCCAGCAAGCCTGATCTGCATGCAGCGGAATTCAAATGATGTCAATGGAAATGTAAAGGCATCACCACACCAAATCACATAATGGAAATCCAGAAGAGACAGCGTAACCCTCATGGCCTTTCCCATTCTCTATATCTCCTTTAGTTATTCTATCAGTTGAGGTGTGGTACAATGGTGACATGAGGGTGCTAAGTAAGTGAGAGAGAACGGCCTCACGAACGCATAGGCCCTACTTTCACACACACACACACACACACACACACACACACACACACACACACACACACACACACACACACACACACACACACACACACTACACCTCCACTCCCCCACAACATCCCTCCACCATAACCAATCTCCTCCATCCCTCCTGCCAGACCCTTCACCGCGGCAGAGGGGCCTAATCACTCACTCTGTATCCTAACCAAAACAAAATGGTGCCAACCAGTAGCTTTTAGCCGTGTTTACACTCTACCTCCTCCTCCTCGTCTCCTTCTCCTCCCCTGGCGGCCCGCAGCATGGCGGGCGGCGAGGCTGGGTGATTAATTTGGGCCGTGCAGACAGGTAAACACAGGCCTATTTACATGGCTTTACAGGCTGCTGTATTTATACTCAGCACCACTAAGCTTCAGATAGAATATCCTCAAAGCTTCCAATCTGTTTATTTATTTTACTGCTCCTGCTGGATTCTGGATTCTGACACCCTCTCTAGATACCTTTCTCTCTTTGTAACTCCTACCGTCCTCCCTCTCTCTTTTTCTCTCACTCTCTCAGGTCAGGAATACACATAGTGATAGCAGGGGTTTAAGTTTTACCAGTAAGTAATTTGAGTAATTTGGAATTCAGACAAACACTATTCCAATTTCATCAAACAGAATAGCATGTTTAAGATATCAAACCTTATGTCTTCCCTTTCATGTCACATGTCAGGAACTGATCACTTGAGCTGTCTGAGAATATCATGACCTTCTTTCCCAACTGAGTGACTGAAGTGTTTGACAGTTTGTAGGACACACTGTCTCACCTCCACCCTCCCCGTCCCTCCCAGCTATAGGTGCTCATGGAGGTATGGTAGTTATGTGTGCTCAGACACACCATGTGACGCAGACATGTCAGGAGTGACAGTGTTCCCGTAGTGCGTGCTTCTCATCTCACTACCGAGGGAAAATTAGAGTCAAAGGGCAGCTTTAAAGATGGTATACACACACCAATGTATGTCACATGTAGTCACACACAAACATACATGGATGCACGCACACACACACAAACATGTTCACACATCCATGGCATGCCCATCCTCCCCTCCTCCCTCTCTCTACGCTCTATATGTTGTACATTCAGAAACTCCCTCCTAGTCATACCTGACATTCCTCCCTGCTCTTCAGTCACGTAAGCTGTGTAGCCCCACCCTATTGCCTTTACCTGGGGGTCACTACAGGGAAACTAGTCCACAGGTGAGATCTAGGCCTCACGTGACTACTCAAGCACTGATAACCCTCCCTCTGCCCCATTCCAAACCTATAAATCAAACCTTTTACCATGGCCTTTCTGTAGCCTATTTGACTTTGCAGAACTGAAAGGTTGGGAGATGTTGAAGTGTGAGGGAAACTTAACAGAGGCCTTGGTGGAGCTGTTACTGTTCTTTCAGGTCTTTGAGAGGGAGTCAAGTAGGAAGAGTAAGGTCAGAGGGATGGATTTGGAATCAGGATCTGGTCTACAGTGTTTTGTTGGCACGTTTGATTTGCAGAGGAGAAAATTATTTCTTAACTAGTTGCTGTTGAATGATTCCAAACAGAATGATCAGTATCATTTTATCTGCCCTGTATGGAGATCTCTAATCCTTTCAATTATCTGCTATTTGATTTTCATGCATTCCTTAAAATGATTTTCAGCAATCTACCCCTACCATCCCTTACTCTATCCATACTAACATTGAGCGCGTGCTTTCTGGAAAAGACTGTCCAACCAGAAGGCATGTTAATATTATAATCTACAATCCTAATATCTTTTTAGCGTCTGAATCGAAAGTGATTAGAGTAAATGTTAGTTATGAGATTGTTAGTATTCAGAAAAGCAGCAGGAGGAAGCAGATCAGTGAAATCCTCTGATATAAGACGCCAAATGGATTCCACACACACGCACGCACACACACACACTAATTGAATTATTAGACTGGAGAATTCAAGTCTGCAATGCATGCTTTAAAGGTTTATGTATAGCAAACATATCATACAACATTTTCTTTTTTTCTCAGTGGTGAATCCCAATCTGCCTTTGGCAGGGATAATTACTTATCAGTAGTACAGCTCTTTAAATGGGAGGAAAAACACAGGCTGTCTGTTTGTATGGGGATTTTTATTCTTCCCGCACACAAGTAGATTTGTCTATTATCTGCAGTGGGTTTACAGGACTCATCTGCAGCCATGAAACTACAAGGTCAGGAGGGGGGTTGGTCTATGGCAGAGTAAACCTGACTTTAGTCAACCAGCTAAAATAAACCTGACTAGAATAAACCAGATTATTTTATTATTGGCTAGAGCTAACTTGAGAAAGCAACAACCACAAGTGCACCTCACACTGATGCAGATCATCAACATCATCATCATCATCATCATCATCATCATCATCATCATCATCATCGTCACAACCACCACCACCAGAGGAACATATCCATTATAAGCGTCATCACCATCATCATCATCATCACAGCACCGCCATCCTGCTTAGTTTATCACATTAAAAGGAGACAGAGTTAGATGGGGGTCATCTGCTCTGCATGCAGAGACAGTGCAGTTAGCCTAATGTCGTTCTTCACAGCCTCTCCCTAATCATCCAGCCCTCTGACAATGTAATTATGGAAGTGTCCAGCCACCGCGGTGAGCAGGGGAATTATAATTATTTACTGGGTAGAGAGAGCGGACGGCCCAGCCACCTCAACCCCCCTCACTGCATCCCAAATCATCTAGACAGGAGGGCCGCTCCCCAGCCACTCACATGCAGGGACAGCAGCATCATTTATGAAATACATCATTACTACAGAGAGAGAGGGGGGGTTGGAGGTAGAGAGGGAGAGAGAGTGCTCAAAGGAAGATATCCACACGCCAGAAAATACCAAAGACCATTTAATATTATAGGAAAGTGACAGTTCTTCAATAAACATCCAGTACTCTACGACAGTCAGAGAACCAAATCCAAAACCCAGAGTTAGTTGTCTTCCTCCTCTCTACTCCAAAAGGCATGAGGAGGAGAGGTGTAGCTGCATCTCTCTTATCTGTGTGTGTGTGTGTGTGCGTGTGTGCGTGTGTGTGTGTGTGTAGAGTAACATGTATAATCACATCAGGACACACAAGGTCTCTGCTCCAGGTGCATTACTGTATTTGAGTGTAAAGCAGAGAGGAGGAAGCAGAGAGATAAGCAGTAGTATTGATCTGATGCTCTGATTTTCACTACTGCCCGCCTTCAATGGCTAATCTCATTTCACACGGGTCAGTGGGAAGAAAGAGGAAGGGGCCCCACGTTTACCCACAGCTAATTGACAAATTGTTTTCAACGTATGCGGAAGCGCCGCCTGATAGCGTCAGATGAGAAATCGTTTCTGCGAGCTGTTTGTCGACATGGCCACGTCTTGCATGCAGATAATGATTATGCTGTGAGAGGTGATATTATTTGGAAAAACAAAACAACTCTGGAGTTGGGTGGAAATGTAAACTAATTGTCCACTAAGGTATTTCTGAGGATGGTTATCAGTAATGCACAAACTTTTACTCACACAAATTTCACAAAACCCCACCTACAGTACCTATTACTACACAGAGCATCAGCATCATTGTGGCTGGGGTGCAGGCCTGTATGACACTGAGTAGTTATGGGCTTCTGATTGAAGAGGGATTCAGAGAAATGGTCAACTTCACTTCATATACTTTATGTATAATTCTCCTCACTAGTACTCTTTGTATGAAAATTGCCTTAGTACAATAAAACAACATGTTTTTTTTCATATTCAGAGGATAACTTAGCATCTCCAACCCCAAGACTGCAGACACAGACAGACAGACAGACAGACAGACAGGCAGACAGACAGAGAGACAGACAGGAGAGATTGATGCAGGGAACACAGCACAGTAGTTTTCATTAACCAAGGCCAAACATCACCTGGCATATCTCTGACACCACTAGGTCTGTCTCCGTGCCCCCTCTCTCTTCCTTCCCTCTCTCTCTTCCCCTCTGTTCCTCCCAATTTCTCTTCCCCATCCCCGTACTAATACAGCAGCCAGAGATGAAAAATGGTGTGCTTTTGTTTATTTGCCACCGATGCAAATGCGACCACGGCAGGATTAGTGAGTTTTCCATCTCATGCTGATAGCGGTGGGAAGAAAGAAGGGATTTTTTATGCAAAAAAAGATCTCTGCCTCCCTCGCTATGACAATTGCAATACATCACTTCATAGACAGTTTTTAATCTGTTTCAAACCAACCACACTTTGAACTGCTGGGAAGCCGAGATATACAACTGTGGGGTACGTGAGCTGTGTGTGTGTGTGTGTGTTTGCCTGCACGCCTGTGTGTTTTCCTTTGATTAATCTTTGCAGTCTTTTTAAGCTCAGTGCTGACACAGCACAGAGATCTCTCTCTGGCTAACTTTGTCTCTGCGTCTCAATGCCCTTGGATGTAGCTTTGAATAACAATAACTTGGGATTCTGATTCTCCTTTGGTCCATCTAACACACAGTTCTTCTGAAGGAAAGTAGAGGAATTCATGCCACAGTATCTAACCCAGAGGAAACGTCTTATTATAAAAGATAAATCACAAATATGCATCTCACAACTATAACTTGAAAAAGCCCAATGCCAGAGAGACACAGCATTTCCATACACCCTCTAAAATGAAACTACAAAACCTGCATGAAAGTGGTATAAGATAAGAAATGTAAACAGCAGGTACGGTATCAATAAGAAATGAAAAAACTACAGATTATGTCATAGGCTATATATTCAGTATGGTCAACAAGGAGAAATACTTTTCTTTGCATATAAATTAGTTACTGTTTCCCAGAAGGCAATAATGTCCCTGTGCTGAAAAGTCAGAGAGATGGGCCCGGGCTCCATGTGTCCATCCCTACTGATAAAACATGTCTGTTTAATGAAAATATTCTGAAGAAAACCGTCAGATCAAACTGATCAAACAGCCTATGCATCATTCCCCCAATCCCGAAAAAAGAGAAAACAGCAACACAGAGATCAGCAATGTGAAACATGTTTCCCTCGTGTCACTCCTACCGGGGATATGACAAAGTCAAAGGTTTCATTTGTGATTTTTGAGTGACTACACAATTATCAAAAGCTATGGGTGTATGACTGCATATCCTAAAAAGAAGGGAGAGAGAGAGAAAGGGGGGGGGGGGGAGCAAGGCGTCACTGTTTATCTTTCTCTCCGCTGTTGGCTTCCTGAGGAGGAGAGCCTGGCTGGGAGCAGATACCGACGGGCCGACACAAAGACCAGATAAAGCGTTAAGACACTTTTTACTCATCAAATTGAATAAGCCACGTCTTAGAGCAGACACAGGTGTTCAACCGCGCGCTTTGGGGAAAAGGTAAACAGATTGCGTTTTGTAAGCTCCCAAAAAAACAAACCCCAACCCCTTCGTCTCACATGAATTCTAAACGTGTCAAGGTGACAATAAGACACACTGGGAATAATAGAACAAACAGATATATATATTTTCCATATTTCTCTCTTTCTCTCCCTCTCTTTCTTTTCCTCTCTTTGAGGTTGACACCTCTTGCATTGCGATAAGCACAAATCAGAAATACTTTACTTCCTCCCCCCCACATCCCCACATCTCCACCCCTGCTCCTCTTTGTGGCTTGTGGAGCTTACCTGTGCCCCCGCTCAACTGTTCGACTGACACCCACCATTCTAACACCTCTAAAGGACTTAATCGCAGATCATTATGGTGCTGATGAGAAAGTGGCTCCAGCACAATGCCGTCACAATGGCAGTCTAAGGGGATCTTTGTGCTGTAAATGTGGCTCTCTCGGCGGCTGTGTGACAGATGACAGCGGGCCTCTGAAACAGTGAGACACTGATCCACTGTTTTCTTGTAGAGACATCAGTGGGGATACAGAGGAGCAATCACGCAGCGCTGAAAGCTGCTTCAAAGCACCTGAATGTTGCACAACACCTGTATGGCTGTGGCAAGGATTAGGGTGTCAACGCAGACAATGACTCCCAGTGAAGCTCAATGCCTTTTGACTTCGCTGCTGATTCCCCCTTCATAGAGGACTCAGACAGTACCATTGTCACGTTCCTATTTTATTTATCGTCATAAAGGCTATCTACAGCGGGGGAAATAGCTTTATTGAAAAATAGTTATTTATCACACTTTGGAAAAATAAACATTTTTCAGTTAACGGTAATTTCCACAGCGGATTATCCTGAGACAGCGACTGTACCATTGTTTCCTTGTTCCGCAGGCCTCTCTGACATCTGCTCCACTGCAGCCAGGAGGCAGTTAGATCCAAGATGGAGTCACAGCTTCTACTGCTGTGGCATAGATACATATTGAGGAGGGAAGATGTCCATTCCAAAGCAACAGATGGAGCGGTGGCAGGAGGAGAGGAGAGGAGAAGAGAAGGAGAGGAGAAGAGGAGAGGAGGAGAGGAGGAGAGGAGCAGTGCTGGCAAGACGTGGGCAGGAGCATTGGCAAGATGGGCAGAGAGAGAGAGTCGGCTACTGGCAGCGCCACAAAGAGCTGCCCCTCTCCATCCAGCTCTGCTCCACAACTCTCTGGCATGGCAGCCTAACATGGGCATGGACTGCACGGGTCTGTGGGCTACTTTGTATCTCAGAGAAGATACTGGGCATACTATAAAAACGGGCAGATGTGATCACATTGTATGTGATACCCACTTTTTTATGTATACCAGATTCTGATATTTTATTCCAATACACAGTCCTCCAATTCACCTGTAGGTCTAATGTTCTGATAAAAATATCTAGGGAAAATGGATTTCCAAGTCCAGTATGGCATATAGTGAATGGCTCTGTCATACTAGTCCCTCAAACCTTCCCCTCATCCCCCATCCCCCTCTCCCCTGTAATGTCCAGAAGTATACAACAGAGCTGTAATGGTATCAGAGACAGAGGCCCAAAGCGCTACAGTCAGTTGTCTGAGGAGACATGACAATGATCGATGGGGTTAAAAACAACAGCCAAGCCTCTTAGAGACTGACGTCCCATTCCCAGAGCTCTCCTCAACTACAGCCTGTATAACACAGGACCATGACACAGAGCTATGACTGGAGTGGTGTTGGTTGTAGGGATCCCCTCAGAAATGTTGGGGCACAACGGGTATTTGAGAATGGGGAAGTGTGTGTGTGTGTGTGTGTGTGTGTGTGTGTGTGTGTGTGTGTGTGTGTGTGTGTGTGTGTGTGTGTGTGTGTGTGTGTGTGTGTGTGTGCGTGCGTGCGTGCGTGTGTGCGTGTGTGTGCGCGCACTCTTGTCTGTGTTTGCATACAATTATGTATTTGTGTGTGTGTGCGCATGCATGTGCTTACGTGTGTGTGACTGCGTGTCCTGCTTGAATGAACTTGGGCGAGTTGGAGGCTCTTAGCATGGAATGTGAAGGATGTTATATAAACACATTACTAACAGTACCACCGTACAGCCATACACACCGCTGGCGCCAGCACACACTGCATTAGCTGACATTTTATACAAAAACGGTGAAAATGGAGCGTCTGACTTACCGTCTGAGCCCTCGCAGGCTGTCCCAAATTGCACCCCATTTGCTATGTAGTGCACTACTTTTGACCAGGGAGCATAGGGTCAAGTAATGCGCTATGTAGGGGATAGTCTGCCATTTGGGACACATTCTCTTTAACCAGAATGTGTTTGGGTTGGTTCTGTTCCCGGGGCTTTATATCCTAACTTCTCTTTTGATGTTGACCCCACTGCCCACTGAGTCCATCATGAATGGCCCCTGATGATCTAATGTGTATTGAAAATCTATAGGGGAATAGAAGAGTGAACAGTATATCCTATTTCACATGAGGGAAAAGCTGATATAATGATAACGCACATTCATTTCTAGATATAAATGAGTTTTGATCTGCTTAAACCTGCTGAATATGCTTGAGCAGTATAAAACACTGATGCAAACACACAAGGACAAACACCCATCATTTTAATTAGGATACAGTTGCCTCTGTGTGTCTCCTGGCTGTTTGTTGATTGATGTTGGGACACTCACAAACACACACACACACACACACACACATGCACACACAATGTACACCTCTACTACACACAACATTCCAAGCACATTCACCAAACACACACAGATGTACACCAAACATACAGACATACACACATACACACTCCCAATGTCACACAATGTACACCTCCGCTACACATAACTATGCAGAAACAAACCACACACACACACACACCCTTCACACACACACACACACACACACACACACACACACACACACACACACACATACACACACACACCCTTCACAAACATACACACACACATGCTTTGTAAAAGCAATTAATTCCAGATAGCATATAAACATGAAAGTCGGCAAGATGCTATGAACATTAAAAACAGTACAGACGCAGGAATGTTTTATTGTCTCTCCAAAGCCTTTCTCAAACCCAGCCCTCTCTAAATAGGATTCAATAATGTTCAGGTTTATTAACTCCAAAGATCCCACCAAAAGGCTTATGTCAAAGTGAGAGTGAGGGAAATTCAGACAGACAACTCATTAAATGTCAACGTTCAAGACATTATTTTATATTCTGCACCAGCTTTGCATTAGGCATCTCTACTCATTACAATTCAATTAGATCAACAGACTGACTATGGGGACGTGTCATTAGTCTTTAAGGGCACAGAGGTCATGAATTACAGAGGAGCTTTGTGATCTGTGAGTGTATGAGTGAAAAGACGCTCCTCTGAGTTTGATATCCTGAGCAAGAGGAGACCAACATACTCTCCTCCAGAAACACAAGTGGCACCATCCTGACTAAAAAATTGTGTTACAGGTGAACGAGACAAAACCAGAAAGAGGAAGACAGCGACAAACCCTTTCTTCCTTCTCTAACACCCTTCCTCTCCCTCCTTCTCCTCCCTCCCTCCCTTCATAACCTAACCCACTCGTAAAGAGACAAATGTTTTATCGCTAGGGGACGAGCACACAGAGATGTTCAACCAGGAGAATGGAGTGCCTCCTCTTTCTCCTGGCTCTGTGGCCAACAAACCGCTAGCTGCCTGGGAGACACGCCAGGAGGAGAGGCAAGAAAGTCCCGCTAAATGTCAGCTGGCTGGAGCCTGGCAAGCAGCAGCAGAGGCTCTCTGCGACACAGACACTCACACACAGGCGTATACACACGCAAGTGCACGTGCACACACACACACACACATTCACACACACACACAGAGGCACATACAAACACAAGAGCATGCACACACACACACACACACACACACATGAATACACAAAAGCACAGATTTGAGTGTGCACCCACACACACTCTAACGCTCACACACACACACACATATACACACACAGACTCACTCAAACACACGCTACACACACTAGGTCCTGGCAGCTTGCCTCTCCACAGTGCGGGGCCTGTGATACTGAGGCTGAAGGAATTTGCGCTGGATTACTTCTGGACTGAGGCAGCCAGCTTTGGCACGGAGCGGCGCAGCGACTTTGAGGATTTAAATAGCAGCCTCCCAAAACCCAGGGGAGGCCCAGACGCACCCCACGCCAGGGGAGAGAGAGTGAACACCACCATGGGCACACTCATAGGCATACTGTTAACCAATACGCAAGTAGTGATGGAGGTGGACTAAAATCATTTATAACACACATTATTATTTGTAAATGTTCACATCTCAATACAACCACAAAAATAGTAATGTCGAAGACGAACACACTTTACACAGGACTCTGATCAAACACACACACACACAAACTCATAAAGCATTTTGAGGATGACCTCTGACCTCACTTTAGAGATAACAAAGGAAGGGGGGCAGGTAAGGGCAGATGCTTCTCTCTCTTTTCTATCTCCTCCAATAGCTGTCAAAGCTCAAGGTGTCCTGTTACATCAACTAGTCCTGAACATCTCTATAACTAAGAGCATTGTATTTGGTACAACACATTCTCTAAGTTCTAGACCTCAGCTGAATCTGATAATGAATAATGGGGCTGTTGAGCAGTTGAGGAGACTAAATTACTTGGATTGTAAACTGTCGTGGTCAAAACATATTGATTCAATAGTTGTGAAGATGGGGAGAGCTCTGTCCATGATAAAGAGATGCTCAGCTTTTTTTTTTGTTGACCACACTCCACAAAGCAAGTCCTGCAGGCTTTAGTTGTATCTTATCTTGATTAGTGTCCAGTCATATGGTCAGATGCTGCAAAGAAGGACCTAGAAAAACTGCAGCTGGCCCAGAGCAGAGCAGCACGTCTTGCTCTTCAATGAAATCAGAGAACTAATATCAATAATACTATGCATGCCAGTCTCTCTTGGCTAAAACTAAAACTTGTTTTTATAAGAAACATTCATGTGTTGAAAATTCCAAATTGTTTACATAGTCAACTTACACACAGCACTGACAAACACACTGACCCCACCAGACATGCTACCAGGGGTATTTTCACAGTCCCCAGGTCCAGAACAAATTCAAGAAAATGTACAGTATTATACAGAGCCATGATTGCATGGAACTCCCTTCCATCTCAGATTGCTGAAGTGAACAGCAAAACTGGTTTAAAAAAAACGAATAAAGCAACACCTCACAGCACAACACCTCTCCCCTATTTGACCTAAATATTGTGTGTGTATGTACTGATAGATGCTACTGAATGTAAATGTAATATATGAAAAAAGTTTAATGATAAAGGCCTAGAATAGAAGGTCTCTCTTTGTTGTTCTCAGTATTAAGTCAGTACAGAACATTTTAGTTATAGTTTTCTTGTTTTAAATGTATGTAGTTCTGTTCTTGAGCTGTTCTTGTCTATTAATGTTCTGTATTATGTCATGTTTTGTATGGACTCCAGGAAGTGTATTTGGTGCTACTGCAACAGCTAATGGGGATTCTAATAAAATACCAACTAACAACAAAATACCAAATACATGTCTATACTAGTGGCTTCAGCTGAAGCAGTGATACATAGGGAGGGGAGAGATGGAGAGAGATGGAGAGGGATTGGAGAGAGAGAGAGAGAGAGAGTGAATGGGAGGGGGAGTGGGGGAGTGGGGGAGAGAGGAGAGAGGAATGCTCCTCACTGGACCTCTGAAGTGGTGTAATTATCCAGGGAATGTCAACATTTCCAATTTTCTGCCACTCCCTGGGTAAAGGGTGAACTGGTCATCACAGACAGGGGCGTGTCTGGGTTTCCTTTTTTCCATTCACGTCATGGAGAATGTGTAAGTAACCAATGACATCATCTCAGACTCAGTCACTGTTAGACACACAGAAATGAAACCAAGGAGAGAGATGGAGAGTCAAGGGGAGAGACAGAGAGAAAGAGAGAGAGAGAGAGAAGAAAAGGATGAGGAGAGACAGAGAGAAGAGGAGGATGAGGAGAGAGAGAGAAGAGGAGGATGAGGAGAGACAGAGAGAAGAGGAAGATGAGGAGAGAGAGAGAGAGAGAGAGAGAGAGAGAGAGAGAGAGAGAGAGAGAGAGAGAGAGAGAGAGAGAGAGAGAGAGAGAGAGAGAGAGAGAGAGAGAGAGAGAGAGAGAAAGAGAGAGAGAGAAGAGGAGGATGAGGAGAGAGAGAGAGAAGAGGAGGATGAGGAGAGACAGACAGAAGAGGAGGATGAGGAGAGACAGAGAGACAGAGAGAGAGAGAGAGA
>NW_028160027.1:0-27500 GCF_964263955.1 Coregonus lavaretus
AGGCAAATGACGTTTCAGTACAACAGTGGCGTAATAGTATCTCGGAACACTGAGACAACACGGTCATTGTCACAGAGCTATTAATGGGCTGTTGTAGCAGACGACCACACCGGGTTCCACTCCTTTCAGCTAAAAACAAGATGAAGCGGCTCCAGTGGGCACGCGATCACCAACACTGGACAATTGAGGAGTGGAAAAACATCGCCTGGTCCGAATCCCGGTTCCTGTTGTGTCATGCTGATGGCAGAGTCAGGATTTGGCGTAAGCAGCATGAGTCCATGGCCCCATCCTGCCTGGTGTCAACAGTACAGGCTGGCGGCGGTGGTGTAATGGTGTGGGGAATGTTTTCCTGGCACACGTTAGGTCTCTTGATACCAATTGAGCAACGTTACCATGCCCCGAAGAATTCAGGCTGTTCTGGAGGCATGGGGGGGGGGGGGGGGGGTCCAACTAGATGTGTGTACCTAATAAAGTGGCCACTGAGTGTACATAACACACATATCCAAATTATTTTACAGTAACCAGTGCTGGAGGCAAGACCAACACACATACCGTTGTTATAAACATCTCTATTTCATATTTATACTTATTTACGTTGGCTTACAGTAAATAAGTCATTTACATTGGCTTACAGTAAATAAGTCATTTACATTGTCTTACAGTAAATACGTCATTTACATTGGCTTACAGTAAATAAGTCATTTACATTGGCTTACAGTAAATAAGTCATTTACATTGGCTTACAGTAAATAAGTCATTTACATTGGCTTACAGTAAATAAGTCATTTACATTGGCTTACAATAAATAAGTCATTTACATTGGCTTACAGTAAATAAGTCATTTACATTGGCTTACAGTAAATACGTCATTTACATTGGCTTACAGTAAATAAGTCATTGCTTCCTTCAAGTCCGTCTGCTACAGCTAGTACCCTGAATTTTCCCCCAACCACGTCACCTGACCTGGCAGGCCAACTCTGGGCCTGTAGGACGGGTCAGGAAATGCCCCTTTCCCCGAACTATGGCACACGAATACAACATGACAGGGATGACCTTGTTGTGAACTGAACGAAGAGCTGTACTGTACCACGAGTCCTGTGCGGAGGAGCAGACAGTGTAGGGTTTGTGTGACGTCGGCTGCGTGGACACTGCTGTGGTATGGGTTGCTGTATTTACTGTAGCCTCTCTCCAGCTTCTCCAAGAAGGTCATCAGACAGGAGATGGGGATCTGTAATACCACACAATGACATGTAGAGTTCACATGGAGTTCGTCCCATTGTTTTTGTGCACACTGTATCATCAACCTCTCAATGTCATCTTTGTGTCGGAATCTACCCCCCCAAGGGTAATACTGTGGCTTGCGAAAGTATTCACCCCTCCTTGGCATTTTTCTATTTTGTTGCCTTACAACCTGGAATTAAAATGGATTTCTTGGGGGGTTTGTATCGTTTGATTTACACAACATGCCTACCACTTTGAAGATACAAAATATTTTTTATTGTGAAAATAAACAAGAAATAAGACAAAAAAACAGAAAACTTGAGCGTGCATAACTATTCACCCCCCCAAAGTCAAAACTTTGTAGAGCCACCTTTTGCAGCAATTACAGCTGCAAGTCTCTTGGGGTACGTCTCTATAAGCTTGGCACATCTAGCCACTGGGATATTCGCCCATTCTTCAAGGCAAAACTGCTCCAGCTCCTTCAAGTTGGATGGGTTCCGCTGGTGTACAGCAATCTTTAAGTCATATCACAGATTCTCAATTGGATTGAGGTCTGGGCTTTGACTAGGCCATTCCAAGACATTTAAATGTTTCGCCTTAAACCACTCAAGTGTTGCTTTAGCAGTATGCTTAGGGTCATTGTCCTGCTGGAAGGTGAACCGCCGTCCCAGTCTCAAATCTCTGGAAGACTGAAACAGGTTTCCCTCAAGAATTTCCCTGTATTTAGCGTCATCCATCATTCCTTCAATTCTGACCAGTTTCCCAGTCCCTGCCGATGAAAAACATCCCCACAGCATGATGCTGCCACCACCATGCTTCACTGTGTGGATGGTGTTCTCGGGGTGATAAGAGGTGTTGGGTTTGCGCCAGACATAGCATTTTCCTTGATGGCCAAAAAGCTCAATTCTAGACTAATCTGACCAGAGTACCTTCTTCCATATGTTTGGGAAGTCTCCCACATGCCTTTTGGCGAACACCAAACGTGTTTGCTTATTTTTTTCTTGAAGCAATATCTTTTTTCTGGCCACTCTTCCGTAATGCCCAGCTCTGTGGAGTGTATGGCTTAAAGTGGTCCTATGGACAGATTCTCCAATCTCCGCAGTGGAGCTTTGCAGCTCCTTCAGGGTTATCTTTGGTCTCTTTGTTGCCTCTCTGATTAATGCCCTCCTTGCCTGGTCCGTGAGTTTTGGTGGGCAGCCCTCTCTTGGCAGGTTTGTTGTGGTGCCATATTCAATTTTTTAATAATGGATTTAATGGTGCTCCGTGGGATGTTCAAAGTTTCAGATACTTTTTTATAACCCAACCCTAATCTGTACTTCTCCACAACTTTGTCATAGCAAAGGGGGTGAATACATATGCACGCACCACTTTTCCGTTATTTATTTATTCTAATTTTTTGAAACAAGTAATTTTTTTCATTTCACTTCACCATTTTGGACTATTTTGTGTATGTCCATTACATGAAATCCAAATTAAAATCCATTTAAATTACAGGTTGTGATGCAACAAAATAGGAAAAACGCCAAGGGGGATGAATACTTTTGCAAGGCACTGTACTTATGAAAAACGTTTACCAACTAGAATAGGTCAATTTAGTTAGGAAAATGTGTGCGCTTACTTCAGCAGTCAACAGAAAGTGTTTTTTGGGCAGTGAGAGAAGTTTGAATTGTTAAAGGCTAATGTAGAATTAAAGCTGTATGTACAGAAACTGAAGGAGTTAGTTATGGTAAACTAGTCAAATATAGTAAGTGCAAAATGATATGTGGAGACCTTGAATCTGCTGTTGAGTTCGTATCGTGTGACCAGCTCGAAGAACATGGTCTGTAGTGCGTGGTCATGGCTGGCAGTGTTCAGGGCAAACACATCAAAGTTCCACCGGTCAATGTCCTAATGATGGAGAGGATAGAGACGAATAGAGTCTGATCTGATGTCCACAGCACATTGAGTTTTTCAAGAATTAGAGACACAGTCTGATATAAAAAGGATAGCTTTTTTTTAATTTATTTTTATTTTGTACCTTTATTTAACTAGGCAAGTCAATTAAGAACACATTCTTATTTACAATGACGGCCTACCAAGAGGCAAAAGGCCTCCTGCGGGGACGGGGGCTGGGATTAAAAATAAAAATGTAGTAAGCTCATATTGTAGTAAAGGAGATGTTCTTGTCCACTTGACCTGACCAGGACAAACTAGTCATATGGTCAGGGAAACTCCTGGCTCTGCTCCCTATGTGGTACCCAGTTAAAGGCTGTAGAACGATAACAGATCATACGTTCTTACCCTGAGACAGTGAACTACTACTGCAGGTTGGTCAGGCATGGCAGCAGTGTATGCCCTCCGGAACATCCTGGAACAACAGCACATGGAATGTTTGGCATTGGACAATCTCAGTAGTGAATCTGTAATGTCCTTGTTTGTAACAGAATGTGGATCATGCTAATGAACCTAGATGAACTTATCCTGGCCTTATGACACAAACTTTACAAACCCCATGCACAACATTATTTATAAGGAGGTTTTTTTTTTATGTTTAATTTATTTCTCACATTAATGAGGAGGACCATCCTCCTCTACCTCACTGGGTGGGCCTCCTTTACATGTAAAGTACCAGTCAAACGTTGGGAGACACTTACACATTCAAGGGTTTTTCTTTATTTTGGCAATTTTCTACATTGTAGAATAATAGTGAAGACATCAAAACAATGAAATAACACATATGGAATCATGTAGTTACCAAAAAAGTGTTAAACAAATCAAAATACATTTTAGATGTTAGATTCTTCAAAGTAACCACCCTTTGCCCCTATGACAGCTTTGCACACTCTTGGCATTCTGTCAACCAGCTTAATGAGGAATGCTTTTCCAACAGTCTTGAAGGAGTTCCCACATATGCTGAGCACTTGTTGGCTGCTTTTCCTTCACTCTGTGGTCCAACTCATCCCAAACCATGTCAATTGGGTTGAGATCGGGTGATTGTGGAGGCCAGGGTATCTGATGCAGCACTCCATCACTCTTCTTCTTGGTCGAATAGCCCTTACACAGCCTGGAGGTGTGTTGGGTCATTGTCCTGTTGAAAAACAAATGATAGTCCCACTAAGCTCAAACCAGATGGGATGGTGTATCCCTGCAGAATGCTGTGGTAGCCATGCTGGTTAAATGTGTGCCTTGAATTCTAAATAAATCACAGACAGTGTTACCAGCACCATCACACCTCCTCTTCCATGCTTCACGGTGGGAACCACACATGCGGAGATCATCCATTCACCTACTCTGCGTCTCACAATGACACGGCGACTCATCAGACCAAAGGACAGATTTCTACCGGTCTAATGTCCATTGCTCGTGTTTCTTGGCCCAAGCAAGTCTCTTCTTATTATTGGTGTCCTTTAGTAGTGGTTTCTTTGCAGCAATTCGACCATGAAGGCCTGATTCAAGCAGTCTCCTCTGAACATTTATTTGGGCTGCAATATGAGGTGCAGTTAACTCTAATGAACTTATCCTCTGCAGCAGAGATAACTCTGGGTCTTCCTTTCCTGTGGCGGTCCTCATGAGAGCCAGTTTCATCATAGCAGTTGATGGTTTTTGCGACTGCACTTGAAGAAACTTTCAAAGTTCTTGAAATGTTCCGCATTGACTGACCTTCATGTCTTAAAGTAATGATGGACTGTTGTTTCTCTTTGCTTATTTGAGCTGTTCTTGCCATAATATGGATTTGGTCTTTTACCATATAGGGCTATCTTCTGTATACCACCCCTACCTTGTCACAACACAACTGATTGGCTCAAATGCATAAAGAAGGAAAGAAATTCCACAAATTAACTTTTAACCTCTTAAGGATCCATTTTTTTCATTTTTTTTTCTAAAATGACATACCCTAATCTAACTGCCTGTAGCTCAGGACCTGAAGCAAGGATATGCATATTATTGATACCATTGGAAAGGAAACACTTTGACGTTTGTGGAAATGTGAAATTAATGTAGGAGAATATAACACATTAGTTCTGGTAAAAGATATATATATTTTTTTTCTCATCTTAGAAATGCAAGAGAAAGGCCACAATATAATATTGCAGTTTAGGCGCATTTTAGATTTTGGCCACTAGATGGCAGCAGTGTATGTACAAAGTGTCAGATTGATCCAGTGAAGCATTGCAATACTGGACTATTTTGTATCAAGTCTTCCTAAATGTGCCGAATTGGTCAATTGATACATTTTCAAGTACATAACTATAGAGAACATACAAAAATGATATGGTAATACAAAATGTAAGTTCACACACTCCCAGGAATGTCATACATGATGGATCATTAGCTTCTACACTAACTTTCACACATCTAGATGGCCGGGCAGGGTGGGTGGGGAGCCAGAGACAGCAGGGGTTCAAACTGTAGAACCCAGTTCCTACATTTGAATATAAAAATTGATTTGATCAAACAAAACTATGCTACATTTTATCTCTGGGACCCTTAGGATGACAAATCAGAGCAAGATTACTGAAGTACATTATTTACCTTCAGAGGTGAATGTATCAAACCAGTTGTCGTGATAAGTATGTTGTTGTTGTGCACTCTCCTCAAACAATAGCATGGTCTTTTTGCACTGTAATAGCTACTGTAAATTGGACAGTGCAGTTAAATTAACAATAATGTAAGCTTTCTGCCCATATAAGACATGTTTATCTCCTGCAAAGTTTGCTGTTTCTTTCAACAGTCAGGCTAATCACATTAGAGTACGTTAGCTCAACCGTCCCGTATACGGGACACCGATCCCGTAGAGGTTGACAAGGCACACCAGTTAATTGAAATGCATTCCAGGTGACTCCCTCATGAAGCTGGTTGAGAGAATGCCAAGAATGTGCAAAGCTGTCATCATGGCAAAGGGTGGCTACTTTGAAGAATCTCAAATATAAAATCGATTTTGATTTGTTTAACACTTTTTTTGGTTACTACATGATTCCATATGTGTTATTTAATAGTTTTGATGTCTTCACTATTATTCTACAATGTAGAACATAGTAAAAATAAAGAAAAACCCTGGAATGAGTAGGTGTGTCCAAATGAATGTCCTCATTGAGGATAATAACATTTTCCATCTACCTCTCGACAAATATCCCAGCCTGCACTGCGTGGACGATGCTGCGGAACTTTGGTTTGTCGTCGGAGCGGCGGGCAGGGCGGCGGGCCCTCTGAGTGAAGGTTGAAGTCAGCCAATCAGTAACCTCCGTGGGCACGCCATCAGAGTGCAGCTTCTGGAGGTCATCCTCTGCGTCCAGACCCTGTCTGAGAGGGGAGAGAGAGAGAGCAAATCAGATCCTGTCTTAGACGGGAGAGAGAGAGAGCAAATCAGACCCTGTCTGAGAGGGGAGAGAGAGAACAAATCAGATCCTGTCTGAGAGGAGAGAGAGAGAACAAATCAGACCCTGTCTGAGAGGGGAGAGCGAGAACAAATCAGATCCTGTCTGAGAGGGGAGTGACAGGGACAGGGACACAGTTTTATTTTGTTTCCCCTTTCTCTAAGCGGCACAGCATTCATACTCTGTTCGATGAAAAATGTAAGTAGATGTAAACTTGTTTCAGCATTACAGCCTTCATCAGGGTGCTTTGGGGTCATAGCACTGGAGACATGTTTGCCTTCGAACACCTCATGGCTCAGGGAAATACTAAATATAGACAAGTCTACACTTGTATAAAAAAACATGGGGCAGTGGATAGGCCTGTGAATATGCCTAATAATGTGGAGCATTGTGTTCAGAGAGGAAACAAGGATATGCTGATATAGTTAGCGTGTGTGTATGTGTTTCTGGGCTTAAGCAGGCAGTAGGGGAGAACAAACATTTTCATAATCAAGAAAATGAACATTCCAAATATAACAAGAAGAATAAAAACAACGACAAGGTACAATTACAATACTACAATTACAGTACTACAATTACAATACTACAATTACAATACTACAACTACAATACTACAATTACAATACTACAACTACAATACTACAATTACAATACTACAATTACAATACTACAACTACAATACTACAATTACAATACTACAATTACAGTACTACAATTACAATACTACAATTACAATACTACAATTACAATACTACAATTACAATACTACAATTACAATACTACAATTACAATACTGCAATTACAATACTACAATTACCATAATACAATTACAATGCTACAATTACAATACTACAATTACAATACTACAATATCAATACTACAATTACAATACTACAATTACAATACTACAACTACAATACTGCAATTACAATACTACAATTACAATACTACAATTACAATAATACAATTACAATACTACAATTACAATACTACAATTACAATACTACAATTACAAAACTATAATTTAAACAAATAAACCATTACAATCAATGGAAACAACTGCAATCCTCAATGAATTCATTTAACACCGGAGTCCTAAACGGTACTAGCAGCACCAGCGAATCAAGGTGCAAGGAATTTGGCAGGTTATCCCAACAATGGGAGTCACTAAACTAAAGTAGGATTTACCTAAATTGGTCGAGACCACAAGGACCTCAAGAGGTAAGCAACCCTGCGAGCCGGTTTGGTAGCTCATTCTTTTATACTTTAGCAAACGAAGTCAGGTAAGTTGGAAGTTTGTGTAGTAGAGCTTACAGTATCATGCAGTATAATCACACTAAAGTTCGTACTGTACCTGGTCCCATCAATGTAAATGGCTTCCAGTAAGGATGCTGTGTAGTCCAAGTTCTTCTTCAGATCTTCAAAGTCCACATGTTTCTCCTCCAGTTGCTTGACCATACACCTCAGCCTGGAAAGAGAGTCCCACTTTGAACAAACAACTTCTAAAGTCTCCATAAGCACTTTTATGCATGCTATAGGCCATATGAAGGATTTTGGTCTCATTAACAATAAGCTTTTAGAGAAAATAAAATCTTGCACACTGCACTTGCTTTGCATCAAGTTAGTATCAGACCTTCTGTACTAGTAGTTCTATATTCTGTAGTATTTTTTAAGCCTTAAAAGTTATGTGTAGGAAGTCATTTTGGTAATGAATAACCTTGGTTACTGTCATAGCACAACAGCATCATCAGCGACAGCACTGGGGTCAAAACACAGTCAGGTGTGTGATGGCAGCGATTACTAAGCAAGTTCCACACATATTTGTATGTTATGATTCAATGTTTACGAGCTGGCAACTCAGCACAGATGTCCAGTAAATGCTTTGGCAACAGGTTGAAATGTCTGGGAAACTGGGAGAGAGGGAAAGAGAGAGAGAGAGAGAGAGAGAGAGAGAGAGAGAGAGAGAGAGAGAGAGAGAGAGAGAGAGAGAGAGAGAGAGAGAGAGAGAGAGAGACCAAGAAAAAGGGAAAGATGGAGGGAGAGAGAGCGAGATAATGAAAAAATAGAAAGAATTTGGAAGAATTTGTAATACCATAGCGTAACATGTGGAGAGGACCAGTGGCAAGAGGGCATCATTAGGCCCACATTTTCCATGACAGAGGTAAACTGCCCAAACTTCCCATCATTGGCTTGTACTGCCACCGCATTCTCTTAAAATGGCATGCATGCAGAATTAGATATATCAATTCAAAGGGTTGAATCGGCTGATTGAGTGCTGATAGAACCTTTATTATTATTATTATTATTATTGATAGAATGCTAATGGAACTCTGATAGAATGCTGATAGAACCCTGATAGAATGCTGATGGAACCCTGATAGAATGCTGATAGAACCCTGATATAATGCTGATGGAACCCTGATAGAATGCTGATAGAACCTTGATAGAATGCTGATAGAACCCTGATAGAATGCTGATAGAAACCTGATAGAATGCTGGTGGAACCCTGATCGAATACTGATAGAACCCTGATAGAATCCTGACAGAACACTCATAGAATGCTGATGGAACCCTGATAGAATGCTGATAGAACCCTGATAGAATGCTGATAGAACCCTGATAGAATGCTGATAGAACCCTGATAGAATGCTGATGGAACCCTGATAGAATGCTGATAGAACCCTGGTAGAATGCTGATAGAACCCTGATAGAATGCTAATGGAACGCTGATAGAATGCTGATGGAACCCTGATAGAATGCTGATGGAACCCTGATAGAATGCTGATAGAACCCTGGTAGAATGCTGATAAAACCCTGATAGAATGCTGATGGAACGCTCATAGAATGCTGATAGAACCCTTGTAGAATATTGACAGAACGCTCATAGAATGCTGAGAGAACCCTGATAGAATGCTGATGGAACCCTGATAGAATGCTGATAGAACCCTGATAGAATGCTGATAGAACCCTGGTAGAATGTTGACAGAACGCTCATAGAATGCTGATAGAACCCTGATAGAATGCTGATGGAACCCTAATAGAATGCTGATAGAACCCTGATAGAATGCTGATAGAACCCTGATAGAATGCTGATTCTGAAGCTTTTCTCTGGTGCTTTACTAGTTGTTGCTTCACGCGGACTCCTGACGCGTCAAGTGTTGCACCACATTTCTGAATACAGCTGCTATACATTATGGTATACATTTGCTATTTCAAGAGCATAAAAAAACTCTATAGTGCACTGGATCAAACACAACACAGCCCCGGCTAAAACTACAATCCCCCCAGGGCATAATACTTTCACAGGAAATGAAATAGACAGAAATCAGCAAAACTAACTCACATACTATTGCTCTGAGCTCATATTCCAACCTTAGAACATAAAATACCCCAGTGTAAGCTACACTGCACTTCAAGGGTTCAAAAACCGCCACAGACATTTGAAAATGGATTTAAAGGATAGTGATAATCCATTTCTCATAAAACAGGATTTACGAGGTTCAAGTCCTTGTGGTTAACCATTGAGCTGCCTGCTCATAATACTTTGTAGTTATATATGTTTATGAGCAGCTATTAACACCTATGTCCTGCATTATAATGCATTATGCACAGCTCAAAAGGAATTATAGATATACTTAGAATGCATTATGAAGAGGTTAGTCAAAGTTTGACCACAATCACTTTATTTTTAAACACAGTTGCACTGTTAGTTAACAAATGAAGACGGTGCCAACTCGGTGCGAGTGACATTAGTTTTTAAAGTGTTTATCACACATTGGCGAGGGGGTGATGAAAGCTGTCGAGTCATAAAAATAGCAGGAGTTGGAACGCTGTCGCAGAGGGCACCACACTTCATTGTGAATTTAGAGTACCGGTAATCTGTTTGATAACTGCTTTGTTGTTGTTCAAAAGAGGAAGGAAAACACTCAAGGAATGTTTAATGCACCCTCTTCCAGTTTCATCTGTAGTGTTCAGGGACTTAATGTCTAGTTGTTACACTAAAACCAACCACATTTTGTCCAACCATCATTGTAAAAGCGCTTTCAGTGTCTGGAAAAGTGCTATATAGTTTAAATACAATCAATTATGAATTATCATTAGCAAAATGATTAGGGACTGTCTGTGCAATACACCTTTGACTAAATTAGATCAGTATTCCATGGAAATATTTAAGCACATACCAGTGTGTTAACCCCATGACCCCTCTTGCCATTGGCTAACACCTCACCTGCCTCACCCTCCTACAGCTACGGTACTGATACTGTAGAACCCTCCTACGTACCCTGATAGTGTAGTACTGCCTGCAAGATGCTGTTATGGTGCTGTTATGGTGCTGTTATGGTGCTGTTATGGTGCTGTTATGGTGCTGTTATGGTGCTGTTATGGTGCTGTTATGATGCTGCTATGATGATGTTATGGTGCTGTTATGGTGCTGTTATGGTGCTTTTATGACAGTGTTATGGTGCTGTTATGATGCTGCTATGATGCTGTTTTGGTGCTGTTATGGTGCTATTATGATGCTGTTATGATGCTGTTATGATGCTGTTATTACATTGTTATGGTGCTGTTATGATGCTGTTATGATGCTGTTATGGTGCTGTTATTACATTGTTATGGTGCTGTTATGATGCTGTTATGATGCTGTTATGATGCTGTTATGGTGCTGTTATGATGCTGTTATGACGCTGTTATGGTGCTGTTATGATGCTGCTATGATGATGTTATGGTGCTGTTATGGTGCTGTTATGGCGCTTTTATGACAGTGTTATGGTGCTGTTATGATGCTGCTATGATGCTGTTATGGTGCTGTTATGGTGCTGTTATGATGCTGTTATGATGGTGTTATGGTGCTGTTATGGTGCTGTTATGATGGTGTTATGGTGCTGTTATGATGCTGCTATGATGCTGTTATGGTGCTGTTATGATGGTGTTATGGTGCTGTTATGGTGCTGTTATGATGCTGCTATGATGCTGTTATGGTGCTGTTATGATGGTGTTATGGTGCTGTTATGGTGCTGTTATGATGCTGCTATGATGCTGTTATGATGGTGTTATGGTGCTGTTATGATGCTGTTATGGTGCTGTTATGATGCTGTTATGATTGTGTTATGGTGCTGTTATGATGCTGTTATGGTGCTGTTATGATGCTGTTATGATGCTGTTATGGTACTGTTATGATGCTGTTATGATGCTGATATGGTGCTGTTATGGTGCTGTTATGACTGACACAAGTGTGGACACTAACATCTAGGCCAACAGAGAGAGCTGATAGTGTTAGTGTATGGCCGCTGGCCAACGATCAGGATGCCGATGATGGTCCACAGACACTCAGACGCAAGCACTTAACTCGATGTTTAATCAACATTGAGTACGGAGCAGTACGGAGCACTATAGAGAAGTGTGGCTCCAAACTAAACACTTCACATCAACCCTGGCTTTTCACCCAAGAGCATAAATACCAACTGTAAAAATAAAAGTCTCACAATCACATTACAAAGTGCAGAACAACCTAGTGTGGAGCAAATAGACAGAGCAAACACATTCATGAAACAAAAGCAGTAGAGTTGTTCAGTCCGCATGCCGTACAGAGAGTGATGTGTCCTCAGACCTTGACGCAGCAAATTTGTTACAGTATATACAGTAACCTCAGTATATACAGTAACCTCAGTATATACAGTAACCTCAGTATGTTACAGTAACCTCAGTATATACAGTAACCTCAGTATATACAGTAACCTCAGTATATACAGTAACCTCAGTATGTTACAGTAACCTCAGTATATACAGTAACCTCAGTATGTTACAGTAACCTCAGTATATACAGTAACCTCAGTATGTTACAGTAACCTCAGTATGTTACAGTAACCTCAGTATGTTACAGTAACCTCAGTATATACAGTAACCTCAGTATATACAGTAACCTCAGTATGTTACAGTAACCTCAGTATATACAGTAACCTCAGTATATACAGTAACCTCAGTATGTTACAGTAACCTCAGTATATACAGTAACCTCAGTATGTACAGTAACCTCAGTATATACAGTAACCTCAGTATATACAGTAACCTCAGTATGTTACAGTAACCTCAGTATATACAGTAACCTCAGTATGTTACAGTAACCTCAGTATGTTACAGTAACCTCAGTATGTACAGTAACCTCAGTATATACAGTAACCTCAGTATGTTACAGTAACCTCAGTATGTTACAGTAACCTCAGTATATACAGTAACCTCAGTATGTTACAGTAACCTCAGTATGTACAGTAACCTCAGTATATACAGTAACCTCAGTATATACAGTAACCTCAGTATATACAGTAACCTCAGTATATACAGTAACCTCAGTATATACAGTAACCTCAGTATGTTACAGTAACCTCAGTATATACAGTAACCTCAGTATGTTACAGTAACCTCAGTATGTACAGTAACCTCAGTATGTTACAGTAACCTCAGTATGTTACAGTAACCTCAGTATATACAGTAACCTCAGTATGTTACAGTAACCTCAGTATGTACAGTAACCTCAGTATGTACAGTAACCTCAGTATGTTACAGTAACCTCAGTATGTTACAGTAACCTCAGTATGTTACAGTAACCTCAGTATGTTACAGTAACCTCAGTATGTACAGTAACCTCAGTATGTTACAGTAACCTCAGTATGTACAGTAACCTCAGTATGTTACAGTAACCTCAGTATGTACAGTAACCTCAGTATGTACAGTAACCTCAGTATGTTACAGTAACCTCAGTATGTTACAGTAACCTCAGTATATACAGTAACCTCAGTATGTTACAGTAACCTCAGTATGTACAGTAACCTCAGTATATACAGTAACCTCAGTATGTTACAGTAACCTCAGTATGTTACAGTAACCTCAGTATGTTACAGTAACCTCAGTATGTTACAGTAACCTCAGTATGTTACAGTAACCTCAGTATGTTACAGTAACCTCAGTATGTTACAGTAACCTCAGTATGTTACAGTAACCTCAGTATATACAGTAACCTCAGTATGTACAGTAACCTCAGTATATACAGTAACCTCAGTATGTTACAGTAACCTCAGTATATACAGTAACCTCAGTATGTACAGTAACCTCAGTATATACAGTAACCTCAGTATGCTACAGTAACCTCAGTATATACAGTAACCTCAGCATATACAGTAACCTCAGTATGTTACAGTAACCTCAGTATATACAGTAACCTCAGTATGTACAGTAACCTCAGTATATACAGTAACCTCAGTATGTTACAGTAACCTCAGTATGTACAGTAACCTCAGTATGTTACAGTAACCTCAGTATGTTACAGTAACCTCAGTATGTTACAGTAACCTCAGTATGTTACAGTAACCTCAGTATGTTACAGTAACCTCAGTATGTACAGTAACCTCAGTATGTTACAGTAACCTCAGTATGTTACAGTAACCTCAGTATGTTACAGTAACCTCAGTATGTTACAGTAACCTCAGTATAGACAGTAACCTCAGTATATACAGTAACCTCAGTATATACAGTAACCTCAGTATATACAGTAACCTCAGTATATACAGTAACCTCAGTATGTTACAGTAACCTCAGTATGTTACAGTAACCTCAGTATATACAGTAACCTCAGTATATACAGTAACCTCAGTATGTTACAGTAACCTCAGTATGTACAGTAACCTCAGTATATACAGTAACCTCAGTATATACAGTAACCTCAGTATATACAGTAACCTCAGTATGTACAGTAACCTCAGTATATACAGTAACCTCAGTATGTTACAGTAACCTCAGTATATACAGTAACCTCAGTATGCTACAGTAACCTCAGTATATACAGTAACCTCAGTATATACAGTAACCTCAGTATATACAGTAACCTCAGTATGTTACAGTAACCTCAGTATATACAGTAACCTCAGTATATACAGTAACCTCAGTATGTTACAGTAACCTCAGTATGTACAGTAACCTCAGTATGTTACAGTAACCTCAGTATGTTACAGTAACCTCAGTATGTTACAGTAACCTCAGTATGTTACAGTAACCTCAGTATGTTACAGTAACCTCAGTATATACAGTAACCTCAGTATATACAGTAACCTCAGTATGTTACAGTAACCTCAGTATATACAGTAACCTCAGTATATACAGTAACCTCAGTATATACAGTAACCTCAGTATGTTACAGTAACCTCAGTATGTACAGTAACCTCAGTATATACAGTAACCTCAGTATGTTACAGTAACCTCAGTATATACAGTAACCTCAGTATGTTACAGTAACCTCAGTATGTACAGTAACCTCAGTATGTTACAGTAACCTCAGTATGTTACAGTAACCTCAGTATGTTACAGTAACCTCAGTATATACAGTAACCTCAGTATGTTACAGTAACCTCAGTATGTTACAGTAACCTCAGTATGTTACAGTAACCTCAGTATATACAGTAACCTCAGTATATACAGTAACCTCAGTATGCTACAGTAACCTCAGTATATACAGTAACCTCAGTATGTTACAGTAACCTCAGTATATACAGTAACCTCAGTATGTTACAGTAACCTCAGTATGTTACAGTAACCTCAGTATATACAGTAACCTCAGTATATACAGTAACCTCAGTATATACAGTAACCTCAGTCTATATACAGTAACCTCAGTATATACAGTAACCTCAGTATATACAGTAACCTCAGTATGTTACAGTAACCTCAGTATGTACAGTAACCTCAGTATATACAGTAACCTCAGTATATACAGTAACCTCAGTATATACAGTAACCTCAGTATAGACAGTAACCTCAGTATATACAGTAACCTCAGTATATACAGTAACCTCAGTATGTTACAGTAACCTCAGTATATACAGTAACCTCAGTATGTTACAGTAACCTCAGTATATACAGTAACCTCAGTATATACAGTAACCTCCTACATCCTACCTTATCACAAACAGGAAAGGTTTACACTTCTTAATGAAGTTTGGAAATGCATTACCACTTTTCCCCTCCTGTTCCCATTTCCCAGAGTTCCTTTCTCTTACCTGGAGATGGGTGTCTGGAGGTGTTTCCTCCTCACTCTCACCAGCTCAGCCATCCAGCCCTCAGTCACAGTCAGGAAAAACCCTTACAGACCCTCAGTCACAGTCAGGAAAAACCCTTACAGACCCACAGTCACAGTCAGGAAAAACCCTTACAGACCCACAGTCACAGTCAGGAAAAACCCTTACAGACCCACAGTCACAGTCAGGAAAAACCCTTACAGACCCACAGTCACAGTCAGGAAAAACCCTTACAGACCCACAGTCACAGTCAGGAAAAACCCTTACAGACCCTCAGTCACAGTCAGGAAAAACCCTTACAGACCCACAGTCACAGTCAGGAAAAACCCTTACAGACCCACAGTCACAGTCAGCAAAAACCCTTACAGACCCACAGTTAGACACTGCCTGCACTTCCCAATGGTACTGTCCTTTACAGTCCTAAGCACAGAGTTCAGGCGTAGTGACACAGAGAACTGAGATAGAGAGTAGACTCTCAAGAAAACATTTGAAAGTAAAAGGTCCCCTCAGATAGACTACTGTTCAATGGAACCACCCAAAGTTCTCTGTCCCGAGAAACACTTCTGGTACACCCCAGCCTGTGTAGCCTGCACCCATCTGGGGGGACCTAGCTGAACTGTGATTGGACCAGGCCAAAGTGTGTCAGTTCTGTCAGTGCTGTGAAAGGAAGCAGGGCTGGGCTAGAGAGAGAGAGCGAGAGAGAGAGAGAGAGAGAGAGAGAGAGAGAGAGAGAGAGAGAGAGAGAGAGAGAGAGAGAGAGAGAGAGAGAGAGAGAGAGAGAGAGAGAGAGGAGAGAGAGAGAGATGGGGAGGGAAAGAGAGAGCGAGAGAGAGAGAGAGAGAGAGGAGAGAGAGAGAGAGAGAGAGAGAGAGAGAGAGAGAGAGAGAGAGAGAGAGAGAGAGAGAGAGAGAGGAGAGAGAGAGAGATGGGGAGGGAAAGAGAGAGCGAGAGATGAGGGAGGGAACGAGAGAGAGAGTAAAATAGAGGGACCAGCCAACTTCACTGATGGGGTGTTGACTGCTATGCTTTCAAGGCAGTGTGTGTGTACTCTAAACCCCAATGAGAATTATTTTCCACTGCACTGGCAAAGCACAGACCAGAATCTTGTTCACTACAGGGCCTGTGTGATAGAACGACCTAACCAAAATAAACCAATAAAAACTGTCCTCCAAAGTCACCCACAACAATTCAAACGACTACTTGATTACCCAGAAAAACATCAACCTTACATGTCAAATGAAAACATACAACCGTTACCTGAGGCAATAACCAAAGGTTACATTACAACACAACACAGTGTGGCAGTTTGTTTGAATTCTGCACATTTCTCAAAACAACAACAACATGCCAGATGTGGAGGCTGAAACTACAGTATGCTCTAAGATAGTGTACTCTTCAAATCCAAGAGATTCTGGTCACTTACAAGATCAGAGATGAAATTAAATTCATGTTTTAACTTGAGTACTGCTGGGGCATACATACATCATGTATATCTTCAGTTCATTAAGCCTAATTTTATAGCCGTGGGCCTGTGAGAGCTCACTGGGAAAATGTCCTGGCTGCTCACAGCGGAGTGACTTCCCCTGGTTGCTTGTCTTGCTTGGTGGCTGGGTCACTCCCATGCTCCCATGCTCTTTGACGTGCCTCTTCAATTCAGAGTGCATGACTGCATTTAATTCTGAGGATTGATTTCCTCAAGTCGATCGTTTTAAAAATATTTTTTGTTTTTCCATTGGAGAAATTACATTGTGAAATACAAAGAAATGTTTAAATCGATTTACAGGTTTCAACTTCTGTCGGGGTTTTTTTTACGTTCAAAGGCAATTTCAATTGATTGGTTGTAACCAAAAATGACGTTTACAAGTTGGCATCAGGGTGGTCGGGAAAATGTTCACCATCTCAAGGGGAAAAAGTGTTAAAAACGTAAGTGTTCAAAATAGAATCTTTATTTGCCTCGGATAAAATGACTTAGTAGAAGTAGTAGCATTAAAAACAGAGAACCACTCAAACAGCAGAGTGGGAGGAATCTTCCAGTGTTCGTTAGCCAAGGCTCCTCATTGTCATCTGATTCCATTTAGAATGTTTGATCTGATTTCATAATGGCTGCATGACATCCTCTCCATCTAGTCTGAATTAAACATGGTTGATGTGATTTCATAATGACTGTTGGAAATCCTCTTCAACGAGTCTGATATAACATGTTAGTCAGGCCCTGTCCACTCCCTTCATCCCCCAGAGTGTCTGTCACGCCCTGGCTCGGGGGACTCTCGTATGTTGAGCCAGGGTGTTAGTTTCTATGTTTTGTGTTGTAGGTTGTGGGTCTAGTTTGTATTTCTATGTTGGCCTGAGTGACTCCCAATCAGAGGCAACGAGTGTCAGCTGGTTGTCTCTGATTGGGAGCCATATTTAAACTGTCTGTCTTTTCCTTTGTGTTTGTGGTTTCTTGTTCTTATTTGTTTTGTGTTGAACCGTAGACATCACGTTATCGTCTGTTGTTTTGATCGTGTGATCAGTATAATAATAAATATGTTCACCTTCAACGCTGCGCCTTGGTCCTCCTCCTTAGACGATCGTGACAGTGTCTCTCTCTCTCTCTCTCTCTCTCTCTCTCTCTCTCTCTCTCTCTCTCTCTCTCTCTCTCTCTCTCTCTCTCTCTCTCTCTCTCTCTCTCTCTCTCTCTCTCTCTCTCTCTCTCTCTCTCTCTCTCTCTCTCTCTCTCTCTCTCTCACCATTTAATATATCGACTACTGCCTGTGGTCTCTCTCTGCCCAGGAACTGACCTCAGAGCAGACATAATTCACTGACTATTTACTTTTACTGGAGAGAGACTTGACCACATATCTCTATAAATTCCAGAGACAAGGGAACCTTTAGTCCTAGTATAAAACGTTGTGAGGATTTAGCATTATCAGGAGCAGTTTGAAGATCCAAAGTAACTTACTAAATTGTCTCATCTTATATTTTTAAATGATTCACCAGCCGATCATAAATTACGAATGTATTATTATCTTATCTAACATTATCCAGTATAAAACATAAAACCTAGTCTCATGCAACCATCAGTCCTAGAAGCAAAGGTCTACTTTCCACATAGTTATTTTACAACTGTCCCATGACTACCACTTTGTCATGGGACTGTTGGGAGCTGGGACAAGGCCTCACAGGGAACTGGGACAAGGCCTCACAGGGAACTGGGACAAGGCCTCACTGGAAGCTGGGACAAGGCCTCACAGGAAGCTGGGACAAGGCCTCACAGGGAGCTGGGACAAGGCCTCACAGGGAACTGGGACAAGGCCTCACAGGGAACTGGGACAAGGCCTCACAGGGAGCTGGGACAAGGCCTCACTGGGAACTGGGACAAGGCCTCACTGGGAACTGGGACAAGGCCTCACAGGGAACTGGGACAAGGCCTCACTGGGAACTGGGACAAGGCCTCACAGGGAACTGGGAAAAGGCCTCACAGGGAACTGGGACAAGGCCTCACAGGGAACTGGGACAAGGCCTCACTGGGAACTGGGACAAGGCCTCACTGGGAACTGGGACAAGGCCTCACAGGGAACTGGGACAAGGCCTCACAGGAAGCTGGGACAAGGCCTCACAGGGAACTGGGACAAGGCCTCACAGGAAGCTGGGACAAGGCCTCACAGGGAACTGGGACAAGGCCTCACTGGGAACTGGGACAAGGCCTCACTGGGAACTGGGACAAGGCCTCACTGGGAACTGGGACAAGGCCTCACTGGGAGCTGGGACAAGGCCTCACTGGGAGCTGGGACAAGGCCTCACTGGGAACTGGGACAAGGCCTCACAGGGAACTGGGACAAGGCCTCACAGGAAGCTGGGACAAGGCCTCACAGGGAACTGGGACAAGGCCTCACTAGGAACTGGGACAAGGCCTCACTGGAAGCTGGGACAAGGCCTCACAGGAAGCTGGGACAAGGCCTCACAGGGAGCTGGGACAAGGCCTCACTGGGAACTGGGACAAGGCCTCACAGGGAACTGGGACAAGGCCTCACTGGGAACTGGGACAAGGCCTCACAGGGAACTGGGACAAGGCCTCACAGGGAACTGGGACAAGGCCTCACAGGGAACTGGGACAAGGCCTCACTGGGAACTGGGACAAGGCCTCACTGGGAACTGGGACAAGGCCTCACTGGGAACTGGGACAAGGCCTCACTGGGAGCTGGGACAAGGCCTCACTGGGAGCTGGGACAAGGCCTCACAGGAAGCTGGGACAAGGCCTCACAGGGAACTGGGACAAGGCCTCACTGGGAACTGGGACAAGGCCTCACTGGAAGCTGGGACAAGGCCTCACAGGAAGCTGGGACAAGGCCTCACAGGGAGCTGGGACAAGGCCTCACTGGGAATTGGGACAAGGCCTCACAGGGAACTGGGACAAGGCCTCACTGGGAACTGGGACAAGGCCTCACAGGGAACTGGGACAAGGCCTCACAGGGAACTGGGACAAGGCCTCACAGGGAACTGGGACAAGGCCTCACTGGGAACTGGGACAAGGCCTCACTGGGAACTGGGACAAGGCCTCACAGGGAGCTGGGACAAGGCCTCACTGGGAACTGGGACAAGGCCTCACAGGGAACTGGGACAAGGCCTCACAGGGAACTGGGACAAGGCCTCACAGGGAGCTGGGACAAGGCCTCACAGGAAGCTGGGACAAGGCCTCACAGGGAACTGGGACAAGGCCTCACTGGGAACTGGGACAAGGCCTCACTGGAAGCTGGGACAAGGCCTCACAGGAAGCTGGGACAAGGCCTCACAGGGAGCTGGGACAAGGCCTCACTGGGAACTGGGACAAGGCCTCACAGGGAACTGGGACAAGGCCTCACTGGGAACTGGGACAAGGCCTCACAGGGAACTGGGACAAGGCCTCACAGGGAACTGGGACAAGGCCTCACACGGAACTGGGACAAGGCCTCACTGGGAACTGGGACAAGGCCTCACTGGGAACTGGGACAAGGCCTCACAGGGAGCTGGGACAAGGCCTCACAGGGAGCTGGGACAAGGCCTCACTGGGAACTGGGACAAGGCCTCACAGGGAACTGGGACAAGGCCTCAATGGGAACTGGGACAAGGCCTCACAGGGAACTGGGACAAGGCCTCACAGGGAACTGGGACAAGGCCTCACAGGGAGCTGGGACAGGGCCTCACAGGGAGCTGGGACAAGGCCTCACTGGGAACTGGGACAAGGTCTCACAGGGAACTGGGACAAGGCCTCACTGGGAACTGGGACAAGGCCTCACAGGGAACTGGGACAAGGCCTCACAGGGAACTGGGACAAGGCCTCACAGGGAACTGGGACAAGGCCTCACTGGGAATGGGACAAGGCCTCACTGGGAACTGGGACAAGGCCTCACAGGGAACTGGTACAAGGCCTCACAGGAAGCTGGGACAAGGCCTCACAGGGAACTGGGACAAGGCCTCACAGGGAACTGGGACAAGGCCTCACTGGGAACTGGGACAAGGCCTCACTGGGAACTGGGACAAGGCCTCACTGGGAACTGGGACAAGGCCTCACTGGGAGCTGGGACAAGGCCTCACTGTGGTGAGAGGTATCAAGGTCATTCACCAATTCTTCTTTCTCATTAACCCCCCCCCCCCCTCCCCCCCTCCCCTACAAACCTGACTCAGTTACACCAGCTCTGTCAGGAGGAATGGGCCAAAATTCACCTAACTTATTGTGGGAAGCTTGTGGAAGGCTACCCGAAACGTTTGACCCAAGTTAAACAATTTAAAGGCAATGCTACCAAATACTAATTGAGTGTATGTAAACTTCTGACCCACTGGGAATGTGATGAAATAAATAAAAGCTGAAATAAATCATTCTCTCCACTATTATTCTGACATTTCACATTCTTAAAATGAAGTGGTGATCCTAACTGACCTAAGACAGGGCATATTTTACTAGGATTAAATGTCAGGAAATTGAAAAGCTGAGTGTAAATGTATTTAGCTAAGGTGTATGTAAACTTTCGACTTCAACTGTATTTACTGATGCCATAGGTCAATGGTGCTACCTGTCACTGATTTTAGAGGCCAGTATAATGCTGATTTAAATGATTTGACCATCCAGATCTGTTTACACTTGATTGGTATCCAGACACAATGCGTGCCTGACTACCTCCAGAGGTGATCCTATCCATCCGGGTTGTGAGGTGTTCCTATCCACCGGGGTATGGGGTGATCCTATCCACCGGGGTGTGGGGTGTTCCTCTCCACTGGGGTGTGAGGTGTTCCTATCCACTGGGGTGTGGGGTGTTTTGGTTTGAGCCTACATTTGGCCCACCAACTCTCCAGCCAGTAGCCTGTGTCCTTCCTCTGAGTACCGTACATAGAGGCCCTACCTAGACATTCTAATCTAGACCATTGGGAGGCCCAGTACAAACACACACACACACACACACACACACACACACACACACACTACAGGATGGGACACACTCTCCCCAGCCTAACAACAGACCCCAGGATTGAACACAGGGGATGGTGGGTACAGGTTGGGAGGTACTCTATTTGAGAAGTGGGCTGGAAATACACTCTGTTAGTGTACTGTGTGTAATGTGCATGTTGTTGTTCTCTTGTACTGTAAACACACAATGAAATAAATGTCAGTTACCTGTATTCATAGAAAATGGGAGGAAGTATTGAATTTTTTCAAGATCCCTCCAAAAACGATTTGACATTTTCTCTTCATAAACCCTTTAATGGCTAAATAAAGCTTATATAATTTCTGAAAGGTTACAAAGCTATATATATTTTGTTAGCTGTGCATAGTAACAAATCAATCAATATTATTTATAAATCCCATTTTACATCAGCAGTTGTCACAAAGCGCTTTTACAGTAACCCGACCTAGACCCCACAGTGCTTTTACAGTAACCCGACCTAGACCCCACACTGCTTTTACAGTAACCCGACCTAGACCCCACAGTGCTTTTACACTAACCCGACCTAGACCCCACAGTGCTTTTACAGTAACCCGACCTAGACCCCACAGTGCTTTTACAGTAACCCGACCTAGACCCCACAGTGCTTTTACAGTAACCCGACCTAGACCCCACAGTGCTTTTACAGTAACCCGACCTAGACCCCACAGAGCAGAAGCAGAGGCAGTATTTGTCGACATCAGAGACTAAAGCCTGGATTCAATCTGAAACTGCGCTATAGCATGCTTGACGAACACGGTAACATTGGCTTTAAAAGCCACATTGTCTACAAAAACGAGTGGATTGAATCCCAACATAGAAGAGGGTATGCTGGATACTCAGCGCAGTCAGCCCAGGGATTTAATCAAGGCCTTGTACACCTCTCTGTAGGCGTTCCTCAGCCGTGTGTGTGTGTGTGTGTGTGTCGTGTGTGTGTGTGTATATATATATATGTGTGTGTGTGTGTGTGTGTGTGTGTGTGTGTTAGCCCAGCGTAATGATGAAGGTCTTGTAGACCTCTCTGTAGGCGTTCCTCAGCAGTGTGTGTGTGTGTGTGTGTGTGTGTGTGTGTGTGTGTGTCAGCCCAGCGTAATGATGAAGGTCTTGTAGACCTCTCTGTAGGCGTTTCTCAGCAGGACATAAGGGAAACAGCTCTCCAACATGTCCTGGCTCAGGAACGGAGACGCCTCCACGATCTATAGAGTAGGTAGGTGGACAATCAGGTGAAGAGAATACATTATTCATGCAGACTAAAAGGTTAATGTACAGTAAAAATGATTATTGACTAAAGTCAGACGTTTTCTCCTGACCATGTGACCTGACAGGGGAAACGTCTGGGACCTTGTTATGGGCCAGTCAGTAATCCTTGTCCGAGCCAGAACGGCCCATAGGGACCTCGTTATGGGGCCCTGCCATTTTCAACATTACTATAAGTAGAAATACTGTAGGCTATGCATGTTTCCAAGGAGACCTGAGCCTACCATGTGCAGGAGAAGGTAGATGGAGTCTCTGTTCTTGCTGTCCATTCTATTCTCTACATTCTGACCCAGCTGGAGCAGAGTGGATGACGCCACCTGGAAGAATAGGATCACCTTTGCAGTTCATTTAAAACTACAGGACAACTGTTTTATTAGATGAGAATGTCCCGTATCAATATGACTTGTTTCCGAGATGTGTTTCAGGTTGATTACGTACCAGGAGGAACTCCTTGAGGTGCTGTTCTATGTTCTTGTTCTCGGCGGTGAACATGGCTGCAGACAGCTGATTGACGGCCGTGGCCAGACAATGGATGTTGTTGTGGTGCCCTGCGGTCAATCAATCAATCAATCAATCAATCAATCAGTCAGCTAGTTGATGGCCATGGCCAGACAGTGGATTTTGTTGCGGTGCCCTGCAATCAATCATTCACTCAATCAGCTGGTTGATGGCCATGGCCAGACAATGGATGTTGTTGTGGTGCCCTGCGGTCAATCAATCAATCATCAAAGCAGAAGCCAGAGCCACACTGCTAGAGGGAAACCTAACTAAATGAAACACAACCCTTTTTATTTGTAACACTTTTCACAACAGGAACAGTCAACTCCCTAGACCTTAGAAGGTATCCTTTAGATCCAGCACCAATACAAAAGAAGATGGCCACACATTCTATATCTCCGATGTAACAACAACAATCTGCCGACGTTTCGACAGAACCTGTCTTTCATCAGGGTTTCCGAATCCTTTCATTCCAGGCCATGTTTAAACGCAGAGAGAAAAACCTGAAAATGAATGCCATCTCTGATGTCACCATCTCGCTGACTATTGATCCACAGATTTTCATCTGGCTCTGTGCCAACTCACTTAACAGGCTGTTTGACAAGACTAATTTTATGAAAACATGTGAGCATTAAGCTGTCTGTAAAAAAAGGCTGTGTCCAAAATGGCACCTTATTCCCTATATAGTGCACTTCCCTATGAGCCCTGGTCAAAAGTAGTGCACTATTGGGGGTGAAGGGTCATTTGGGACGCAGGCAGAGTCCCTAGTAAAAAAATGTATTTCATTAGTCAACCTCTCTGAGTTAAAGTCAGTGGGGGAATTAATAGCTTTCAAAGGTGTCACAGTGATGACTGCATTGATGTCACTGTGCTCCTAAGTTCTGGTAAACTGGTGTGACTGGTGTCTGTGGAATGTCAACCGCATTGAACCAGTTAGCATAAGTATGGCAAATTCTAACTTCCACTCACAGTGAATTTCACTTAGTCGAGCACTGACGTCATTGGGAAATTAGGTGAAAATGTTACTTATGATTCACCCCTGAAAGATTCAAATGACCCAGTACCTACTGTGTCCTTCCTATTCAGCATACAGGTGGATCTACACTAGTGCTGAGGGATTACAGCTGGATCTACACTAGTGCAGAGCGATTAGAGCTGGATCTACACTAGTGTAGAGTGATTAAAGCTGGATCTGCACTAGTGCAGAGCGATTAGAGCTGGATCTACACTAGTGCAGAGCGATTAGAGCTGGATCTACACTAGTGTAGTGATTAAAGCTGGATCTGCACTAGTGCAGAGCGATTAGAGCTGGATCTACACTAGTGTAGTGATTAAAGCTGGATCTACACTAGTGTAGTGATTAAAGCTGGATCTGCACTAGTGTAGTGATTAAAGCTGGATCTACACTAGTGTAGTGATTAAAGCTGGATCTACACTAGTGCAGAGCGATTAGAGCTGGATCTACACTAGTGCTGAGCGATTAGAGCTGGATCTACACTAGTGCAGAGCGATTAGAGCTGGATCCACACTAGTGCAGAGCGATTAGAGCTGGATCTACACTAGTGCAGAGCGATTAGAGCTGGATCTAAAATAGTGCAGAGCGATTAGAGCTGGATCTACACTAGTGCTGACCTATTCATTTCGGTTAATCGCTCAGCACTAATCTACACACAACAGATGGCATGAGAAGTGTAGCTTTTGCTATTTTAACACCTAATTAGGATCCAAATAAACACATGAACACGTGAATCAGACATGCACTCAACTTCACATTGGAGCAGATTTCGAGATCCGCAAAGAAAACATTTTAAATGCTGTTTTTTTTGGGGGGAGTGAACTACGTGTATCACGTTAAGGTCAACATACAGCCCTGCAAGAATAATTTCCCCAAGGGTATAATAAAGGTTGTCAGATTAAATGAACATCCTCACTTCCATACAGTCGACCGTAAGAGGAGTTTGGGGTTCAGGGCCAGAGTAGGCAGCGACACAATGTAACTAACGTTGTTGGTTTTGCAGTGAACTACATGTATCGCTAGGGTTGTTGTGACCTTATGCTCCATAGGGAGCGAAAAAGGACATTTAAGAAGATGTATCACAAGTCAACAACCCTGTCCTTACCTCCATAATGTCTGCTGTAGTAGGAGTTGGGGTCCAGGGCCAGTGTGGGCAGTGACACCGCGATGTAAATCAGGAGGAGGCACGTCAGTTTGTACTCCTCATCAACAGACGAGTTATCTGGAGAGAACAACTCATATTTAGCAAACTTTCCTTTTTTTTTTTTTTTTTAGTTTTTCTAAACTCTAGAAAATAATGTTTTCTAGAGTTTAGAGAAACTAAAAAAAAAAAAAAAGAAAGTTGAAAGATACACAAGCATTTCTATTAATATGCATTAATAGGTTCATTTTCTGTACATTTGTTTGACTTTTAGCCAATCGGTGCAGAGGCCAGCTATAGAGAGGGATACGTTGTGGAATCCTGCTGTCCTGTCATAAAGCTGTATCGGGCAAAACCCATAAAGTGGTCCTTCGAGCCGGATAGTCTTGGAACATGACCAGTATAAACACTGACATCCCACCAGGGACTATTGTATTTACCTGTACGCATACTAGCGATGGCTGCCACTAGGGCAGGGTCGATGTCACAAGTCAGACCTGCCGCAGACGCCAGCTCAAACACCGTTAGGGTTACCTGAATCATTTAAACAAGATGTCTTTAACAATATATATATCTTAAAGAAGCCTCCATTTATTTATTCAGCTTATTTGTTCCTTTTAGCTTCTAGCGGAGCAAAGGGCCTCCATTAAGTGAATATTTTTTCCTAAACTGAGACAATAAAACATTGGTTAACTACTGTTCCCTCTTTCTGTAGCGTGGGGTTTGGAAGTGGGGGATTTTGGTGGGGGGCAGAATGTTCCCGTTGAGGTGGTTATTTTAGCTGAGAGGTTGCAGACCAGACAGACATTATGTGTCTCTCTCAGGGAGGTCAGCCTGCCTCTGCTTGGTGGCTGGTGCTGCTGACGTCTTAGGGGTTATCCTGAACCAGTCTGTGGCATGTCATGTTTTCTCTGCAGACCTGGGTTCAAATATTATTTGAAATCTTTCAAATACTTTAAGTATTTGTTTTAGCCTGCTTGGAGTGCCAGGTTGGCAGGGTTGGCACTTTTGGGACTTTTCTATTGGTTCCATTGCACTACACAAGCTCAATCCAGCACAGCTAAAGTTATTTTTAAGGATTTCCAATAGTATTTGAACCCAGGTCTGGCATGTTTGCTTTGTCTGTCCTACACGAAAGCAGGCCAGGGGGCTTTCCACAGTCAGAGACAACTCATAAATAAGCTTTTTGCTGCTCTGTTACTCTGCTGCTCTGCTGCTCTGTTCCTATGTTGCTCTGCTGCTCTGTTGATCTGCTGCTCTGTTGCTCTGCTGCTCTGTTGCTATGCTGCTCTGCTGCTCTGTTGCTATGCTGCTCTGCTGCTCTGTTGCTCTGTTGCTCTGCTGCTCTGTTGCTCTGCTGCTCTGTTGCTCTGCTGCTCTGCTGCTCTGTTGCTCTGCTGCTCTGCTGCTCTGTTCCTATGTTGCTCTGCTGCTCTGTTGCTCTGCTGCTCTGTTGCTCTGCTGCTCTGTTGCTCTGTTGCTCTGTTGCTCTGCTGCTCTGTTGCTCTACTGCTC
>NW_028160026.1:0-7342 GCF_964263955.1 Coregonus lavaretus
GTCTCATCTCTCTATCGCCACCCTCAGGTGAGGAGACATATCGCTCTTCGTTCTCACTTAGCAAAGAGGTCATGGACCTGCAGAATGCACAACATAAATGAATAGTATATGGTAACAAAATAAAAAATATGATCCAAGAATTTGGGACACAAACTCAACCTTGTTATTATTATTCAAAGGAAGCATTGTGAACCATCTCAAACCACACTCAGAGCAAACATTAACCTTCAGAGTAAACGTTTTAGAGTGGTTGTGTAGTATCTAAGTAGTATTTCTCACTAAGTGGATCTGGAATGGATATTTGTACCTATAACAGGAAATACCTGCAAAAAGAGGAGGGGATAGAGCTAGGTATCTGTGAGAGGAGGGGTTAGGGCTAGATACCTGTGAGAGGAGGGGATAGGGCTAGGTACCTGTGAGAGGAGGGGATAGGGCTAGGTACCTGTGAGAGGAGGGGATAGGGCTAGGTACCTGTGAGAGGCGTGGATAGGGGTAGGTACCTGTGAGAGGAGGGGATAGGGCTAGGTACCTGTGAAAGGAGGGGATAGGGCTAGGTACCTTTGAGAGGCGTGGATAGGGGTAGGTACCTGTGAGAGGAGGGGATAGGGGTAGGTACCTGTGAGAGGAGAGGATAGGGCTAGGTACCTTTGAGAGGAGGGGATAGGGCTAGGTACCTGTGAGAGGAGAGGATAGGGCTAGGTACCTTTGAGAGGAGGGGATAGGGCTAGGTACCTGTGAGAGGCATGGATAGGGCTAGGTACCTGTGAGAGGCATGGATAAGGCTAGGTACCTGTGAGAGGCGTGGATAGGGCTAGGTACCTGTGAGAGGAGGTGATAGGGCTAGGTACCTGTTAGAGGCATGGATAGGGCTAGGTACCTGTGAGAGGAGGGGATAGGGCTAGGTACCTGTGAGAGGAGGGGATAGGGCTAGGTACCTGTGAGAGGCGTGGATAGGGGTAGGTACCTGTGAGAGGAGGGGATAGGGCTAGGTACCTGTGAGAGGCGTGGATAGGGGTAGGTACCTGTGAGAGGAGGGGATAGGGGTAGGTACCTGTGAGAGGAGGGGATAGGGCTAGGTACCTGTGAGAGGAGGGGATAGGGCTAGGTACCTGTGAGAGGAGGGGATAGGGCTAGGTACCTGTGAGAGGCGTGGATAGGGGTAGGTACCTGTGAGAGGAGGGGATAGGGCTAGGTACCTGTGAAAGGAGGGGATAGGGCTAGGTACCTTTGAGAGGCGTGGATAGGGGTAGGTACCTGTGAGAGGAGGGGATAGGGCTAGGTACCTTTGAGAGGCGTGGATAGGGGTAGGTACCTGTGAGAGGAGGGGATAGGGGTAGGTACCTTTGAGAGGAGGGGATAGGGCTAGGTACCTGTGCGAGGAGAGGATAGGGCTAGGTACCTTTGAGAGGCGTGGATAGGGGTAGGTACCTGTGAGAGGAGGGGATAGGGGTAGGTACCTTTGAGAGGAGGGGATAGGGCTAGGTACCTGTGCGAGGAGAGGATAGGGCTAGGTACCTTTGAGAGGAGCGGATAGGGCTAGGTACCTGTGAGAGGCATGGATAGGGCTAGGTACCTGTTAGAGGCATGGATAGGGCTAGGTACCTGTGAGAGGCGTGGATAAGGCTAGGTACCTGTGAGATGCGTGGATAGGGCTAGGTACCTGTGAGAGGAGGGGATAGGGCTAGGTACCTGTGAGAGGAGGGGAAAGGCGTGGGAGTGCGTGTGCTGCAGGCAGTTCTTGCGCTGGTGCACCTGCTGGGTCCTCCATTACAGCTGAATCTGACGCTGCGGCCAAGAGAGGTCACCTCTCCTGCCTCATTACTTCCTGATCCAGAAGAGCTTGGCGAATCAGAGAGCTCTATCTGCATGGTGAGGTCAAGGGCGGGAACAACCACAGTGGATGTAGACTCCATCACCCATGCTACAATATCCATGCACTTGGCACTAAACTCATGTCTGCTCATCTGCAATGTTAAAAGACCATACAGAGTTAGTTTGTTAAAGGGGCTGCACTGATATAAAATGTAGAACCATTTACTCAAGCTAGTCAATTAAAGCAGTGGTTCAGGATTAAAGGTCCTGCAGGATTTCCACAAATGAATGTTTGGTCCATTTTACCAACATTAACTACTTTAGAGGTGACTATAACTCACCCCGGCACGCATATTCTCACTCAGCAGATTCCAATGGCTGAAAAGTAAATAAATGCAAGTACACAATGAACTACATGACATTACCTCTATTATCTTAGACTATGTTATGGATGGACATTACCTCTATTATTTTAGATTACGTTATGGATGGACATTACCTCTATGATTTTAGATTACGTTATGGATGGACATTACCTCTATTATTTTAGATTACGTTATGGATGGACATTACCTCTATTATTTTAGATTACGTTATGGATGGACATTACCTCTATTATTTTAGATTACGTTATGGATGGACATTACCTCTATTATCTTAGATTACGTTATGGATGGACATTACCTCTATTATCTTAGACTACGTTATGGATGGACCTCTATGGAACTAGGCCACACCCAGACATCCCTGATTGGTTATTTGGTCCGTTGAGTCCTTTGTATTGGCCCGAGACTATGGGAGACTCTCAATCTCCTCGCCTCCTTCTCAAAACCCATTGGATGAGAAGGTCAGAAGGGCGGGACCTCTGGCTTTCTCATCCAATGGGTTTTGAGAAGAGAGGACACGAGGAGTATGCAATTGAGATAGGGAACATATCTAGGGGATGCATGGGGAAGCCAAAGAGCAACTTACTCGTCCTTCATGTCCTGCACAAAGGTGTGTAGGTCTGGGTAGCTTCTCTTTCCCCTGCTGAGGGTGAGGCTGGTCTGGGAAGTTTCATCCTTGTGGGTCACGGTAGTGAAGGTCACCACTGCAGCCTGATGGCGACAACAGAAAGCAGAGTTAGGCTGTAATTCAATTTTGCGTCATTAAAACACAAAATATCTCAATGAAATGTCATACATGTAATAGAAAAATACATCAAATACATCAACTTGTCCGAGAGAGATTTACATGGTTACAAAAACGTCACGCCACTTTTTTCCAAGATGGCGAAGTAGTGCAGTCCTATTTCTGTCGTGTGTCTGTAAATAGCCTGTAAATACCCTGTTTTTTGTATTTTTCGTACATATTTCCCTATCAGACTTTTCATCCTTCTACAAAATATACTTTCCTGCAACCCGCCTCACTCAATGTGGAACGGATTCTATTATCGACTTACCTTTATCTAGAATCTAGAATCTCCAGTTGAAACTAGCTAGCCAGCTAACTAGCTACTTGCTATTAGCCACAGCTAGCGGTGTTTCACCCAGAACATTGGATTTTTTTCCGCGGGATTAATTTTAATCACTGGACATTGATCACCGGATATTCGGCCAGTCTGCACAGCGCGTTATCGACCCAGAACATATCAGTTTTTCCGCCGGAATCACTGAATCACTGGACCTTTAACTCCGGATTCATCGCTACCAGCTAGCTACCACCAGCCAGCTACAACAAAACGGACGCTGTGGTCTGGCTAATCATCCTGAGCTAGGCCCATCGCCCATCTCCCGGCTATCTACCTCTCTGTCAACCGGACGGGACCACCTAGTGTTGACACGGAGCCCCGCCGATCCTACACGACTGGTCTGCCGACGAAATCGTCTGATGTGGTTACGACGTTAACCACGAAGATTCCATCCATCTGCTAGCCCTGGCCCGCTAGCACACGCTAGCCGTGGCCTCTTACTAGTGCTTCACCACCGGACCTTATGATAACTCAGATATACAGCTGATATCTGCTGGACTGTTCCTTTTTACGGTACTACATCCTGTTTATGTTTAGCCTCAGCCCAAACATGGTTAGTTTATTGTTGTTTCGGTTATTTCTAATTGTACTATATCACTGTAGACCCCCCAGCCTAGCTAAACCTGCCTTAGATAGCTCCTTTGCACCTTCCCCTATACACGCGGAGACCGACTCAATTGATGACTCCAGCGATGCTATCTCTTTCATTGTTACCCAACGCTTAGGTTTACCTCCACTTTACTCATATCCTTCCATATCCTTGTCTGTACATAATGCCCTGAATCTTTTCTATAACACCCGGAAATCTGCCCCCTTTATTCTATGTACCCAACGCACTAGAAGACCAGTTCTTAAAGCCTTTAGCCGTATCCTTATTCTAGTCCTCCTCTGTTCCTCTGGTGATGTAGAGGCTAACCCAGGCCCTGCAGCCCTCAGTATCACTCCTACTCCCCAGGCGCTATCATTTGATGACTTCTGTAATCGCAAAAGTCTTGGTTTCTTGCACATAAATATCAGAAGTCTACTTCCTAAGTTTGAGTTATTCACTGCGTTAGCACACTCTGCCAGCCCTCATGTTCTAGCAGTGTCTGAATCCTGGCTCAGGAAGGCCACCAAAAATTCTGAAATGTCCATCCCCAACTATAACATTTTCCGTCTAGATAGAACTGCCAAAGGGGGTGGAGTTGCAATCTACTGTAGAGATAGCCTGCAGAGCTCTATCATACTATCCAGGTCTGTGCCCAAACAGTTTGAGCTTCTACTTCTAAAAATCCACCTTTCCAGAAATAAGTCTCTCACTGTTGCCGCTTGCTACAGACCCCCCTCAGCCCCCAGCTGTGCCCTGGACACCATATGTGAATTGATTGCCCCCCATTTATCCTCAGAGTTTGTACTGCTTGGTGACCTAAATTGGGATATGCTTAATACCCCAGCCATCCTACAATCCAAGCTAGATGCCCTCAACCTCACGCAAATTATCAACGAACCTACCAGGTACAACCCTAAATCCGTAAACATGGGTACCCTCATAGATATCATCCTGACTAACATACCCTCTAAATACACCTCAGCTGTCTTCAACCAGGATCTCAGCGATCACTGCCTTATTGCCTGCGTCCGTAACGGGTCCGCGGTCAAACGGCCACCCCTCATCACTGTCAAACGCTCCCTAAAACACTTTAGCGAGGAGGCCTTCCTAATTGACCTGGCCCAGGTATCCTGGATGGATATAGATCTCATTCCGTCAGTAGAGGATGCCTGGTTGTTCCTTAAAAGTAATTTCCTCTCAATCTTAAATAAACATGCCCCATTCAAAAAATACAGAACTAAGAACCGATATAGCCCCTGGTTCTCCTCAGACTTGACTGCCCTTGACCAGCACAAAAACATCCTGTGGCGTACAGCATTAGCATCAAATAGCCCCCGCGATATGCAACTTTTCAGGGAAGTTAGGAACCAATATACACAAGCAGTCAGGAAAGCAAAGGCTAACTTTTTCAAACAGAAATTTGCATCCTGTAGCACTAACTCCAAAAAGTTTTGGGACACTGTAAAGTCCATGGAGAATAAGAGCACTTCCTCCCAGCTGCCCACTGCACTGAGGCTAGGAAACACTATCACCACCGATAAATCTACAATAATCGAGAATTTCAACAAGCATTTTGCTACAGCTGGCCATGCTTTCCATCTGGCTACCACTAACCCGGCCACCAACTCTGCACCCTCTGCTGCAACTTGCCCATGCCCCCCCCGCTTCTCCTTCACACAAATTCAGACAGCTGATGTTTTGAAAGCGCTGCAAAATCTGGACCCCTACAAATCAGCTGGGCTAGACAATCTGGACCCTTTCTTTCTAAAACTAGCCGCCGAAATTGTCGCAACCCCTATTACTAGTCTGTTCAACCTCTCTTTCATAACGTCTGAGATCCCCAGAGATTGGAAAGCTGCCGCGGTCATCCCCCTCTTCAAAGGGGGTGACACTCTAGATCCAAACTGCTACAGACCTATATCCATCCTGCCCTGCCTTTCGAAAGTATTCGAAAGCCAAGTTAACAAACAGATCATCGACCATTTCGAATACCACCGTACCTTCTCCGCTATGCAATCCGGTTTCCGAGCTGGTCACGGGTGCACGTCAGCCACGCTCAAGGTCCTAAACGATATTATAACCGCGATTGATAATAGACAGTACTGTGCAGCCGTCTTCATCGACCTGGCCAAGGCTTTCGACTCTGTCAACCACCGCATTCTTATTGGCAGACTAAATAGCCTTGGTTTCTCAAATGACTGCCTCGCCTGGTTCACCAACTACTTCTCAGATAGAGTTCAGTGTGTCAAATCGGAGGGCCTGTTGTCTGGACCTATGGCAGTCTCTATGGGGGTGCCACAGGGTTAAATTCTTGGGCCGACACTTTTCTCCGTGTATATCAAGGATGTCGCTCTTGCTGCTGGTGACTCTCAGATCCACCTCTACGCAGACGACACCATTTTGTATACATCTGGCCCTTCATTGGACACTGTGTTAACAAACCTCCAAACGAGCTTCAATGCCATACAACAATCCTTCAGTAGCCTTCAACTGCTCTTAAACACTAGTAAAACTAAATGCATGCTTTTCAATCGAACGCTGCTAGCACCCGCCCACCCAACTAGAATCACCACTCTCGACGGGTCTGACCTAGAGTATGTGGACAACTACAAATATCTAGGTGTCTGGTTAGACTGTAAACTCAACTTCCAGACTCACATAAAGAATCTCCAATCCAAAGTTAAATCTAGAATCGGCTTCCTATTTCGCAACAAAGCCTCCTTCACTCATGCTGCCAAACATGCCCTCGTAAAACTGACTATCCTACCGATCCTTGACTTCGGCGATGTCATTTACAAAATAGCCTCCAACACTCTACTCAGCAAACTGGATGTAGTCTATCACAGTGCCATCCGTTTTGTCTCCAAAGCCCCATACACTACCCACCACTGTGACCTGTACGCTCTTGTTGGCTGGTCCTCACTACATGTTCGTCGTCAAACCCACTGGCTCCAGGCCATCTATAAATCACTGCTAGGCAAATCCCCGCCTTATCTTAGCTCATTGGTCACCATAGCAGCACCCACCCGTAGTCTGCGCTCCAGCAGGTATATCTCACTGGTCATTCCCAAAGCCAACACCTCCTTTGGCCGCCATTCCTTCCAGTTCTCTGCTGCCAATGACTGGAACGAATTGCAAAAATCTCTGAAGCTGGAGACTCTTATCTCCCTCAATAACTTTAAGCATCAGTTGTCAGAGCACCTTACCGATCACTGCACCTGTACACAGCCCATCTGAAATTAGCCCACCCAACTACCTCATCCCTATATTGTTATTTATTTTGCTCTTTTGCACCCCAGTATCTCTATTTGCACATAATCTCTTGCACATCTAGCATTCCAGTGTTAATACTATTGTAATTATTCTGCACTATAGCCTATTTATTGCCTTACCTCCATAACTTGCTACATTTGCACACACTGTATATATAT
>NW_028160025.1:2500-14695 GCF_964263955.1 Coregonus lavaretus
AGGCCAGAGGTGGATGAATGCAGTGCCCTCGTTTGGGTGTAGGGACTGATCAGAGCCTGAAGGTACGGAGGTGCCGTTCCCCTCACAGCTCCGTAGGCAAGCACCATGGTCTTGTAGCAGATGCGAGCTTCAACTGGAAGCCAGTGGAGTGTGCGGAGGAGCGGGGTGACGTGAGAGAACTTGGGAAGGTTGAACACCAGACGGGCTGCGGCATTCTGGATGAGTTGTAGGGGTTTAATGGCACAGGCAGGGAGCCCAGCCAACAGCGAGTTGCAGTAATCCAGACGGGAGATGACAAGTGCCTGGATTAGGACTTGTGCCGCTTCCTGTGTAAGGCAGGGTCGTACTCTCCGAATGTTGTAGAGCATGAACCTACAGGATCGGGTCACCGCCTTGATGTTAGCGGAGAACGACAGGGTGTTGTCCAGGGTCACGCCAAGGCTCTTCACACTCTGGGAGGAGGACACAACGGAGTTGTCAACCGTGATGGCGAGATCATGTAACGGGCAGTCCTTCTCCGGGAGGAAGAGCAGCTCCGTCTTGTCGAGGTTCAGCTTGAGGTGGTGATCCGTCATCCATACTGATATGTTTGCCAGACATGCAGAGATGCGATTCGCCACCTGGTTATCAGAAGGGGGAAAGGAGAAGATTAGTTGTGTGTCGTCAGCGTAGCAATGATAGGAGAGGCCATGTGAGGATATGACAGAGCCAAGTGACTTGGTGTATAGCGAGAATAGGAGAGGGCCTAGAACTGAGCCCTGGGGGACACCAGTGGTGAGAGCACGTGGTGCGGAGACAGATTCTCGCCACGCCACTTGGTAGGAGCGACCGGTCAGGTAGGACGCAATCCAAGAGTGAGCCGCGCCGGAGATGCCCAGCTCGGAGAGGGTGGAGAGGAGGATCTGATGGTTCACAGTATCAAAGGCAGCAGACAGGTCTAGAAGGACAAGAGCAGAGGAGAGAGAGTTAGCTTTAGCAGTGCGGAGAGCCTCCGTGACACAGAGAAGAGCAGTCTCAGTTGAATGACCAGTCTTGAAACCTGACTGGTTTGGATCAAGAAGGTCATTCTGAGAGAAATAGCAAGAGAGGTGGCTAAAGACGGCACGCTCAATAGTTTTGGAGAGAAAAGAAAGAAGGGATACTGGTCTGTAGTTGTTGACATCAGAGGGATCGAGTGTTGGTTTTTTGAGAAGGGGTGCAACTCTCGCTCTCTTGAAGACGGAAGGGACATAGCCAGCGGTCAAGGATGAGTTGATCAGCGAGGTGAGGTAAGGGAGAAGGTCACCGGAGATGGTCTGGAGAAGAGAGGAGGGGATAGGGTCAAGCGGGCAGGTTGTTGGGCGGCCTGCCGTCACAAGTCGCAAGATTTTATCTGGAGAGAGAGGGGAGAAAGAAGTCAAAGCATAGGGTAGGGCAGTGTGAGCAGGACCAGCAGTGTCATTTGACTTAACAAACAAGGATCGGATGTCGTCAACCTTCTTTTCAAAATGGTTGACGAAGTCATCCACAGAGAGGGAGGAGGGGGGGGGGGGGGTGATTCAGCAGGGAGGAGAATGTGGCAAAGAGCTTCCTAAGGTTAGAGGCTTGGAATTTAGAGTGGTAGAAAGTGGCCTTAGCAGCAGAAACAGATGAAGAAAATGTAGAGAGGAGGGAGTGAAAAGATGCCAGGTCCGCAGGGAGTCTAGTTTTCTTCCATTTCCGCTCAGCTGCCCGGAGCTCTGTTCTGTGAGCTCGCAATGAGTCATCAAGCCACGGAGCTGGAGGGGAGGACCGAGCCGGCCGGGAGGATAGGGGACATAGAGAGTCAAAGGATGCAGAAAGGGAGGAGAGGAGGGTTGAGGAGGCAGAATCAGGAGATTGGAGGGAGAAGGATTGAGCAGAGGGAAGAGATGATAGGATGGAAGAGGAGAGAGTAGCGGGAGAGAGAGAGCGAAGGTTGCGGCGGCGCATTACCATTTGTGTAGGGGCAGAGTGAGTAGTGTTGGAGGAGAGCGAGAGAGAAAAGGATACAAAGTAGTGGTCGGAGACATGGAGGGGAGTTGCAGTGAGATTAGTAGAAGAGCAGCATCTAGTAAAGATGAGGGGGGGGGGTGAGTAGGACTTTAAGGGCAAGGTATTAAACTATAAAGAACTACATAAATACTACTAATACTACTACTACTACTACTATTACTACTACTACTACAACTACTACTACTACTACTACTACTACTACTACTACTACTACTTGTGAGTAGGGGGGGACGGTGAGAGGGTGAGGTCAAAAGAGGAGAGGAGTGGAAAGAAGGAGGCAGAGAGAAATGAGTCAAATGTAGACGTAGGGAGGTTGAAATCCCCCAGAACTCTGAGGGGTGAACTTATCAAGGCGTCAAGCTCATTGATGAACTCTCCAAGGGAACCTGGAGGGCGATAGATGACAAGGATATTAAGCTTAAATGGGCTAGTGACTGTGACAGCATGGAATTCAAATGAGGAGATAGACAGATGGGTCAGGGGAAAATTGAGAATGTCCACTTGGGAGAGATGAGGATTCCTGTGCCACCACCCCGCTGACCAGATGCTCTCGGGGTATGCGAGAACACATGGTCAGACGAGGAGAGAGCAGCAGGAGTAGCAGTGTTTTCAGTGGTAATCCATGTTTCCGTCAGCGCCAAGAAGTCGAGGGACTGGAGGGTAGCATAGGCTGAGATGAACTCTGCCTTGTTGGCAGCAGAACGGCAGTTCCAGAGGCTGCCTGAGACCTGGAACTCCAGGTGGGTGGTGCGTGCAGGGACCACCAGGTTAGAGAGGCAGCAGCCACGCGGTGTGAGGCGTTTGTGTAGCCTGTGCGGAGAGGAGAGAACAGGGATAGACAGAGGCATATTTGACAGGCTGCAGCAGATGGCTACAATAATGCAGAGGAGATCGGAATGAAATGAACTAAACATCTGGGAAAGGAGAGAGCGGGGCCTCCCTCACCACAACTCCCAAATATAACTCTCCCAACTTTCACCTCAGAAACTATAATTGTTGTAAACTACAGAGGTTCAATGTTTTCTAGGAATAGACTAACTTAGTTTATTCAGCTAGCTAACTAGGTGCAGTATTATTCCGTGAAAAACGTCTGGGCACCGGACTACTACTACTACTATTACTATTACTACTACTACTACTACTACTACTACTACTACTACTACTACTACTACTACTAAACTATACAACCCTATATATTTATACAACAGGTGGGTCTAATCCTGAATGCTGATTGGTTAAAACCGCATCCCAGCCGGTGTCTATTCCACAAGTTACCACCGGCTAAGTCTATTTACTCTGTTCCATCTGACTGCACAATCCACTGTCTCATCAGCCCAGCCAGGCAATTTATAAACTTGATCTCCACTATGAAAAGCATCTAGACATTATCTCACATTTCTTTTAGACTAACATTTTGTTTTCAACAGCGGAGATTTGTATAAACCTTGCTGTCTGTCTCTCAGACATTTGCAACAATGTTTCAATATTCAAATTTGATCTCCAGCTGTCCCATAGTAATGAATGGGTCGGGACGAGACAGACAGCCAGTCGAAATCATGAATCAGCTGCATCATTTTTATGGATATATACAAAGAAATGTCAATTGAAAAAAGGTCAAACCAAACGAAGTGCAGCTAGTTTGCATCTTTCCAGCTTCAGTTTGAAGTGATTGTGTTAGCTGTGTTGTTGGCTAGCTCCTCTGAACAACAGTGTCCTGACGAGAGAGCACATGTTCTATGCCAGACGAAATCGCGCCTCATTAGCTCATTGTTAAATGTCACTAGAAAATAGCTTAAACAAATGTCACGATCGTCGGTGAGAGAGGAGGACCAAGGCGCAGAGTTGAAGGCGAACATATTTATTGATAGAATGATCACACGATCAAAACGATGACGTGACAGTCAATGGTAATACACAAACCAAATACGAACAAGAAACCACAATGAATGAGTGCCAAACGGCTACCTAAGTATGACTCCCAATCAGAGACAACGAGCTACAGCCGTCTCTGATTGGGAGCCACCCTGGCCAACATAGATCTACAAAACCAGAAAGTGAAACCTAGAACACACATAGACTATACACACCCTGGCTCAACATATTAGAGTCCCCAGAGCCAGGGCGTGACAACAAATGCAAATGTGGCTACTTTGTTGTTATTCTGCCTGTTATTCTTGACTGTAAGTTAGCCGTAGTTGGCTAGCTAGCAAGCAAGGGATAAGAACGTTGCCAGCCAACATTTAGAATGGGTCCATAGATACAGAACAAAAAGACTGAACGACTGGGTCGCGTCTCTAGCAACCGAACCGATACAACGAACGACCAGCCGGCTTGGGTAGCAACCCTAGATTTGTGTCGCCACTATATCTTGTGGAAGGATGAAATAGTATGAATTAATTCATCAAAATAACGTTTTTAATAAAAATGTGTCAATCATTATTTGAATATGTTGGCAACCCATGGCAACCCGTTGTATAAAAGGGATAATGGAGGATATATTGGAACGGGTGTTTTGATCCTCCAATCACCGGCTTCGAGGGCATTATCACTTAAATATATCCTCCAATCACCGGCTTCGAGGGCATTATCACTTAAATATATCCTCCAATCACCGGCTTCGAGGGCATTATCACTTAAATATATCCTCCAATCACCGGCTTCGAGGGCATTATCACTTAAATATATGCTCCAATCACCGGCTTCGAGGGCATTATCACTTAAATATATCCTCCAAACACCGGCTTCAAGGGCATTATCACTTAAATATATCCTCCAAACACCGGCTTCAAGGGCATTATCTCTTAAATATATTCTCCAAACACCGGCATCTCGGCCATTATCACTTAAATATATCCTCCAAACACCGGCTTCGAGGGCATTATCACTTAAATATATCCTCCAAACACCGGCATCTCGGCCATTATCACTTAAATATATTCTCCAAACACCGGCTTCGAGGGCATTATCACTTAAATATATCCTCCAAACACCGGCATCTCGGCCATTATCACTTAAATATATCCTCCAAACACCGGCTTCAAGGGCATTATCACTTAAATATATCCTCCAAACACCGGCTTCAAGGGCATTATCAATTAAATATATTCTCCAAACACCGGCATCTCGGCCATTATCACTTAAATATATCCTCCAAACACCGGCTTCGAGGGCATTATCACTTAAATATATCCTCCAAACACCGGCTTCGAGGGCATTATCACTTAAATATTTCCCCAGTGTAGCTCAGTTGCTAGCGCATGGCTCTTGCAATGCCAGGGTTGTGGGTTCGAAAAGAGAAACGACAGTCCATCATTACTTTAAGACATGAAGGTCAGTCAATACGGAAAATGTCAAGATCTTTGAAAGTTTCTTCAAGTGCAGTCGCAAAAACCATCAAGCGCTATGATGAAACTGTCTCTCATGAGGACCGCCACAGGAATGGAAGACCCAGAGTTACCTCTGCTGCAGAGGATAAGTTCATTAGAGTTACCAAACTCAGAAATTGCAGCCCAAATAAATGCTTCACAGAGTTCAAGTAACAGACACATTTCAACATCAACTGTTCAGAGGGGACTGTGTGAATCAGGCCTACTCTTACTATATGTCACGATCGTTATAGTGAGTGGACCAAGGCGCAGCGTTGAAGGTGAACATATTTATTTAATCGAATGATCACACGAACAGCGAAACAAAACAACAAACGACGTGACATCCAAAGGACAAACCTAACTAGGAACCGAAAGGAACAAGATCCCACAACTATAGTGGGAAAACAGCCTCTATAAATATGGCTCCCAATCAGAGACAACCAGCAACAGCTGACACTCATTGCCTCTGATTGGGAACCACTCTGGCCAACACAGAAATACAATGCTAGACTCCCGACATAGAAACACAACACATAGAATACACACCCTGGCTCAACATAAAGAGTCCCAGAGCCAGGGTGTGACACTATACCATACTATGCTATACTATTCAGCACTATATATATATATTGGGAAAGCAGCCTACGCCGTAAGGTGGAGATCCGTCCCAGTTGGAGAACCATCGTCCCATATCTAAACTGTCTGCGCTGGCAAACGTTTTGGAAAAACCTGGTGAACTCACAGTTGAAAGACCATCTTTATATCAACTCAGTTTAATCTCAGTTCCAGTGGGGTTTTAGAGCCAAGCGTGGTACCTCTACTGCAGTAAGGTTGGAGGGGACATTCTAGATGCTCAGGACAAGACAAATCACTGTGTTTCACTTGTTTATTGACTTATCGAAGGCCTTCAACACTGTTGACCATGCCCTGCTGTTGTGTGGACTAAAACAGGTTGGTTTAAGTGTTGAAGCATTGGACTGGTTCCGAAACGACCTTTCTGACAGGACACAGTGGGGATGAAGTCTGAGTTTGGGCTTAGTAAAGGAGTTCCCCAGGGCTCAGTGGGGATGAAGTCTGAGTTCGGTCTTAGTAAAGGAGTTCCCCAGGACACAGTGGGGATGAAGTCTGAGTTTGGGCTTAGTAAAGGAGTTCCCCAGAACACAGTGGGGATGAAGTCTGAGTTTGGGCTTAGTAAAGGAGTTCCCCAGGGCTCAGTGGGGATGAAGTCTGAGTTTGGGCTTAGTAAAGGAGTTCCCCAGGACACAGTGGGGATGAAGTCTGAGTTTGGGCTTAGTAAAGGAGTTCCCCAGGGCTCAGTGGGGATGAAGTCTGAGTTTGGGCTTAGTAAAGGAGTTCCCCAGGACACAGTGGGGATGAAGTCTGAGTTTGGGCTTAGTAAAGGAGTTCCCCAGGACACAGTGGGGATGAAGTCTGAGTTTGGGCTTAGTAAAGGAGTTCCCCAGGGCTCAGTGGGGATGAAGTCTGAGTTTGGGCTTAGTAAAGGAGTTCCCCAGGACACAGTGGGGATGAAGTCTGAGTTTGGGCTTAGTAAAGGAGTTCCCCAGAACACAGTGGGGATGAAGTCTGAGTTTGGGCTTAGTAAAGGAGTTCCCCAGGACACAGTGGGGATGAAGTCTGAGTTTGGGCTTAGTAAAGGAGTTCCCCAGAACACAGTGGGGATGAAGTCTGAGTTTGGGCTTAGTAAAGGAGTTCCCCAGGGCTCAGTGGGGATGAAGTCTGAGTTTTAAAGGCTTAGTAAAGGAGTTCCCCAGGACACAGTGGGGATGAAGTCTGAGTTTGGGCTTAGTAAAGGAGTTCCCCAGGACACAGTGGGGATGAAGTCTGAGTTTGGGCTTAGTAAAGGAGTTCCCCAGGGCTCAGTGGGGATGAAGTCTGAGTTTGGGCTTAGTAAAGGAGTTCCCCAGGACACAGTGGGGATGAAGTCTGAGTTTGGGCTTAGTAAAGGAGTTCCCCAGGGCTCAGTGGGGATGAAGTCTGAGTTTGGGCTTAGTAAAGGAGTTCCCCAGGACACAGTGGGGATGAAGTCTGAGTTTGGGCTTAGTAAAGGAGTTCCCCAGGACACAGTGGGGATGAAGTCTGAGTTTCAAAGGCTTAGTAAAGGAGTTCCCCAGGCCACAGTGGGGATGAAGTCTGAGTTTGGGCTAAGTAAAGGAGTTCCCCAGGACACAGTGGGGATGAAGTCTGAGTTTGGGCTAAGTAAAGGAGTTCCCCAGGACACAGTGGGGATGAAGTCTGAGTTTGGGCTTAGTAAAGGAGTTCCCCAGGACACAGTGGGGATGAAGTCTGAGTTTGGGCTAAGTAAAGGAGTTCCCCAGGACACAGTGGGGATGAAGTCTGAGTTTGGGCTTAGTAAAGGAGTTCCCCAGGACACAGTGGGGATGAAGTCTGAGTTTCAAAGGCTTAGTAAAGGAGTTCCCCAGGCCACAGTGGGGATGAAGTCTGAGTTTCAAAGGCTTAGTAAAGGAGTTCCCCAGGACACAGTGGGGATGAAGTCTGAGTTTCAAAGGCTTAGTAAAGGAGTTCCCCAGGCCACAGTGGGGATGAAGTCTGAGTTTGGGCTTAGTAAAGGAGTTCCCCAGGGCTCAGTGGGGATGAAGTCTGAGTTTGGGCTTAGTAAAGGAGTTCCCCAGGCCACAGTGGGGATGAAGTCTGAGTTTGGGCTTAGTAAAGGAGTTCCCCAGGGCTCAGTGGGGATGAAGTCTGAGTTTGGGCTTAGTAAAGGAGTTCCCCAGGGCTCAGTGGGGATGAAGTCTGAGTTTGGGCTTAGTAAAGGAGTTCCCCAGGGCTCAGTGGGGATGAAGTCTGAGTTTGGGCTTAGTAAAGGAGTTCCCCAGGGCTCAGTGGGGATGAAGTCTGAGTTTGGGCTTAGTAAAGGAGTTCCCCAGGACACAGTGGGGATGAAGTCTGAGTTTCAAAGGCTTAGTAAAGGAGTTCCCCAGGGCTCAGTGGGGATGAAGTCTGAGTTTGGGCTTAGTAAAGGAGTTCCCCAGGACACAGTGGGGATGAAGTCTGAGTTTGGGCTTAGTAAAGGAGTTCCCCAGGACACAGTGGGGATGAAGTCTGAGTTTGGGCTTATTAAAGGAGTTCCCCAGGGCTCAGTGGGGATGAAGTCTGAGTTTGGGCTTAGTAAAGGAGTTCCCCAGGACACAGTGGGGATGAAGTCTGAGTTTGGGCTTAGTAAAGGAGTTCCCCAGGACACAGTGGGGATGAAGTCTGAGTTTGGGCTTAGTAAAGGAGTTCCCCAGGGCTCAGTGGGGATGAAGTCTGAGTTTGGGCTTAGTAAAGGAGTTCCCCAGGGCTCAGTGGGGATGAAGTATGAGTTTGGGCTTAGTAAAGGAGTTCCCCAGGACACAGTGGGGATGAAGTCTGAGTTTGGGCTTAGTAAAGGAGTTCCCCAGGACACAGTGGGGATGAAGTCTGAGTTTGGGCTTAGTAAAGGAGTTCCCCAGGACACAGTGGGGATGAAGTCTGAGTTTGGGCTTAGTAAAGGAGTTCCCCAGGGCTCAACGTTAATCCTTTTTACACTATATAGGGGATCTAGGGGAGACTGTTGAATCTGCTAATCTCCATCTGTACGCTGATGACAATTATTTATTCTAGCGCATCTGGTATTGAGAAGGCTTTTCAGGACTTACAGTTGGCTTTTGATGCTGTTCAAAAGCTACTTTTCGAATTGAAACTTGTGCTTTGATGCAAGGAAAACTAAATGAATGGTTTTCTCTTCTCTGAAAGTAGACAGATGGAGTCACTGGCAGATTTGAACTGTAAAAGGCCAGCAAGTTGATAGGGTCACCTCCTATACGTGTCTTGGGATCTGGTTCGATGAAAAGCTGAATTTTAAAGGGCACATTGATAACTTGACCAAGAAACATACGTTTATTTTTTATTTTTATGCACACATGACTGTAAGTCGCTTTGGATAAAAGCGTCTGCTAAATGGCATATTATTATTATATTACTACTACTATATACTACCACTACACACTACTATATACAGTATACTACTACTACACACTACTATATACAGTATACTACTACTACTATATACAGTATACTACCACTACACACTACTGTATACAGTATATTACTACTACTATATACAGTATACTACTACTACTACTACTATATACAGTACACTGTTCAGCAGCAGATTTGTCACAGTTTTCCAAGGTTTTCCTTGGTATGGGCATTGACAAGTGTGTGTGTGTTGTGTGTGTGTGTGTGTATGTGTGTGTGTGTGTGTGTGTGTGTGGTGTGTGTGTTGTGCGTGTGTGTTGTGTTTGTGTTGTGTGTATGTAGGTATTGTTCATCATGATAGATGTAACGGGACCAGTCAGTCATGTCCTGAAGTACTTTGGTCTTTCGGAGGGCGACGCCCCCACTGTACGCATCATCAACACCGACACCGTCAAGAAGTTCGCTCTAATTGGACAGATAACGGCTGCCACGCTCCAAACGTTCTGTCAGGGAGTTCTGGACGGAACCGTGAAGGTAAACAACCACCCGACCAATCACATCACTCCTACCCCTACAGCTAGCTAATCACATAACGCCTACTACTCGAGCTAGCCAATCACATCACTCCTACTACTAGAGCTAGCCAATCACATCACTCCTACTACTAGAGCTAGCCAATCACATCACTCCTACTACTCGAGCTAGCCAATCACAACACTCCTACTACTAGAGCTAGCCAATCACATGACTCCCACCACTACAGCCAGCCAACCAGTTCAAGCGTACCCTTACAGCCACACAGGGTTTAAAATCAGAGGTTAAAGGTTAGAGGTCAGAGTATAACTGTGTGTTGTGGTTCCAGTCCCACCTGCTGAGTGAAGAGGTGCCAGAGGACTGGGATAAAGGACCCGTTAAAGTTCTGGTCGGGAAGAACTTTGAGGCTGTCACTCTCGACAAAAACAAGAATGTCTTCGTAGAGTTCTGTAAGTCAACTATTCCAACCCAGCTGTATCAATCATCAGCAGTTCAACTTTCAAAGCGTGGCATAAGAAATCCCAGCCTCTCTGTACTACAGGTAACTGCTAAAATAAAGGAAACGCTTGAGTAAATGAGGGATACAAAGTATATTGAAAGCAGGCGCTTCCACACAGGTGTGGTTCCTGAGTTAATTAAGCAATTAACATCACATCATGCTTAGGGTCATATATAAGAATGCAGGGCAGGCCATTAGTTTGGCTACCATGGCAACGCCCCCATCCACAGGGTACGAGTGGTCCCTGAATGGTTTGATGAGCATGAAAATGATGTAAATCATGTGCCATGGCCGTCTCAGTCACCAGATCTCAACCCAATTGAACACTTATGGGAGATTCTGGAAGGGCGCCTGAGTCAGTGTTTTCCAACATCATCAACAAAACACACCATTTTTTGAATTTCTCGTGGAAGAATGGTGTCGCATCCCTCCAGTAGAGTTCCAGACACTTGTAGAATGTACGCCAAGGCTCACTGAAGCTGTTCTGGCTGCTGGTGGCCCAACGCCTATTAACACACTTTATCTTGGTGATTCCTTTATGTAGCCAGTTACCTGTAGCTAGTAGCTAGCTAAGTGTAAGTTGAGCTAGCTAACTAGCTAGCTAACGTTAGCTAAAGCTAGTGTGTGTGTAGATACAGTACCAGCTAGCTAGCTAACGTTAGCTAAAGCTAGTGTGTGTTTGTGTATATACAGTACCAGCTAGCTAGCTAACGTTAGCTAAAGCTAGTGTGTGTGTGTGTATATACAGTACCAGCTAGCTAGCTAACGTTAGCTAAAGCTAGTGTGTGTGTGTGTATATACAGTACCAGCTAGCTAGCTAACGTTAGCTAAAGCTAGCGTGTGTGTGTGTATATATACAGTACCAGCTAGCTAGCTAACGTTAGCTAAAGCTAGCGTGTGTTTGTGTATATACAGTACCAGCTAGCTAGCTAACGTTAGCTAAAGCTAGCGTGTGTGTGTGTGTGTGTATATACAGTACCAGCTAGCTAGCTAACGTTAGCTAAAGCTAGCGTGTGTGTGTATATACAGTACCAGCTAGCTAGCTAACGTTAGCTAAAGCTAGCGTGTGTGTGTGTGTATATACAGTACCAGCTAGCTAGCTAACGTTAGCTAAAGCTAGCGTGTGTTTGTGTATATACAGTACCAGCTAGCTAGCTAACGTTAGCTAAAGCTAGCGTGTGTGTGTGTGTGTAGATGCCCCATGGTGCGGACACTGTAAGGAGCTGGCTCCAGTCTGGGAGAAACTGGCAGAGAAGTACACTGACCGTGATGACATCATCATTGCCAAGATTGACGCCACGGCCAATGAGGTGGAGGGAGTGTCTGTGTCTGGCTTCCCTACGCTACGATACTACCCCGCCGGAGAAGACAGCAAGGTAACCTTTAACCCCTAACCTCTGACCCTAACCTTAATCTCTAACCCTAACCGAACGAGGTGGAGGGAGTCACACACAATCTAGCTGAAGGATAGAAACGCTACACTTTCACACCTCTATCACTAACTACACTCTATCACTAACTACACTCTATCACTAACTACACTCTATCACTAACTACACTGTGTGTGTGTGTGTGTGTGTGTGTGTGTGTGTGTGTGTGTGTGTGTGTGTGTGTGTGTGTGTGTGTGTGTGTGTGTGCTAGAGAGCAATGAGGAAGAGATTTGAACAGTCAGGTAACATGATAAAAACCAGTCACACCTGTCTACTATAACAATACATTCTCTCTCTCTCTCTGTCTCTCTCTCTCTCTCTCTCTCTCTCTCTCTCTCTCTCTCTCTCTCTCTCTCTCTCTCTCTCCTTCTCC